>NW_026941330.1:0-131613 GCF_032062105.1 Saccostrea cuccullata
CAGCGCACAATTAACTAGCTCCCAGCACTTTTCAAAATAGTAGGGACAGTAGCTACATGTGTATAAAATATTATAATTTATAATCAAGCGGATATCGTTGAACTTTTGAGATTTTGGAGGGGTTGTACATGTGATTGTAGTACGTTTCTGTGTAAAAGTGCATGACTGCGGCTTTATAACAGACCTAATAGTTATCAATTAAATAAGACTGTGTACTTTTGATTAATGCATTCAAAAATATGAATCAGTTATAGTCAGATCACGCTTATTTTGATTTAAATTTCAAATTTTCAGTTCCACTAATAGCTTTATCTGCGTCTCAAGTACAGGGAAACTGCGTGTCAACTAGCCTATGAAGTCATATCTGTTAGTACAGCGAGATCAAGTTGGCTTTGATTTTACATTCGAATTGTTATAATGACAAGATAAGTTACACATTGATTAATATTTACAATAATCATGAGAAATCAAAGTATGTAAGAGTATACGAAAAAGAAAATTATTATTTATTCACCGAGATTCAATTCTACAATTTCACTGTTACGTCATAATCGAATTCCCGAGGCTCTGCATACACTGATCTACCTTTGGGTAGCCATCAACCTAGTTGCGTATTCGCCCGCGTGAGAATCGCGGGCTCCCAATATCCAAATTTGTTTCTGTACTGCGGTCTCTCTATACATGAGGCCTCGACGGGGAGTATGGTGATTTTATGGTTGATTCTGACATTAAGCACGATGTTGGTACACACTGACGTTACGTAAAAATGACGAGTTAAAACGTTATTATAACATTTATATGATGTTATTCATTGTTCACATGAAATATTTCATATGAAATTCATCATCTTTAAAGAGGATCTGAAAATATTGTCGTGGATGTCTTGAGATAGCGGGAGCTGTCCGTATCTTGATATAATTTGAAGGCAAATATACCGGACAACCACAGATGAAATAATTATGTTAATAAGACGATCTCCCTGTATTTTTTCAAAATAAAGTCCTTTAATAACTTGTAGTCCCGCATCATTTTTGTTTCCTCGCTCTTCTTTTGTGGTCTCTTCAAGTGTTCATCCCTCTCTTCAGTTCTGTACTTAATAAAAGTCTTCTCCATCATCAACTGTGTAAACAGCTACACACTTTTTAGGTCACCTGAGTAACTCAGGTGACCTATTGCTATCTGTTTTCGTCCGGCGTCGTGCGTCGTCCGTCGTGTGTTATCATTTGAACATTTTCAGCTTCTTCTCTGCAAACATTGAATCAATTTCAACCAAATTTGGTATACTGCATCTATAGGTGAAGGGAAACAAAAATTGTGAATTTCGTGGTCGCTGCCCCCCTGGGGCCAGAGGGGTGGGGCCAAAATCACTAAAATTAATGCAATTTTTAAAAATCTTCTTCTTTACTCCTGGACATCAATCAGTCAAACTGTTTGCATGATTGTAATCAGCATTGAGTCCTCTACCAAAATTGTGAAATTCATGGCCCTGGGGCCAGAGGTTCTAGTGCTAGGGCGAGGCTAAATAAGTATATAATGAAAATGCATTATTTCTTTAAAAATCTGCTCTACTCCTGGGTATTAAATAAACCAACTAAGTGCATAGTTATGAAGAGCAAGAGTGCCTCTACCAAAATTGTGAATTTTATGGCCCCAGGGTCAGGGGCTCTGGTGTTACGGCGGGGCTCTATTGATTATATAGTGAAAATACATGAAATCTTTGAAAATCTTTTTCTCTGCTCCTGGGGTTCTACTTATATACTGAAAATGAATTAATTGTTTGAAATCTGCTCCTTTGTATTTATAAAACATTTATTTATTTTTTGATAGGCAATTTTAAGGGTGCCTTTTAAAATTTGTGCAATGTGTGGACCCAGGGTCAGGGGTTTATTTCACAGTGTTAGGGGTACTACTGATTATTGCTGAATATTACTGATTAGTTAGAATGCATTTTAGTTTCCTTACCCTGCATAATTGGGTATTCAATAACCAAGCTAAGCAACTGCTAAGTGTATAGTTATGATGATCAATGGTGCCTCTTTCAAAATTATGAATGCCATATAGCATCTGGCTTAAAACATGAATCAAATTCAATAACTGGAAAGTTGTTGCATAATGCTCAGGTGACCTATAAGGCCCGTGGGCCTCTTGTTTAATTATCTGAGTGATAACTAGTATCTTAATTTGTATTATCAGAATTTGGACCTGATGTTTCAGGTTCGTAATGTAGTTTTTTAATGGTCCGCCAGAACTGCTACAAAATTATAGTTTTGATTAATACAGTGATTGTAAGTGAAACATTAGAGGTTCCTTGTCTATATATTACCGGATTCTCTAAAATTCATTTGATGTCAACACCGGACGAATGGTTAAGGGGTTTGAGCATCCTCCCACAATTAGGGGAATGTCATTTACATATTTAATTTTCAGAGAAATCGAGAATACAAAGAAGGATATGGAGATAACGATATCAAAGTCCATAAAACAATACAAAATAAGAGCAAAAACAGACCTCTGAAACATAAGAAGTGGTATCAGGTGCCATGTAGGATCTTTTAGAAAAAACCATATGTGCACTTGGTAAATGTTCAACAACATAAGGACCATTAAATCGATTCCGAAACTTCTGCCTCTCTCTTTTTCATATGCATAAGCACATGTTTTCATTTTCTCCGCTCTCGTCTGTGCATTGTCTTTTGCAATGCTCCGAATACCCTTGTGAAAAGTTTCAAAGTTCAGTATCACGTTTGTAAGAGGAAAGTTGGTTGTTTGCCATAAAAAAATCTCATAGTTAAAATCCTGAAGTTGTATTTACAGACGTGTTCATCGCAGAGACGACGGGCCGGTTGGAATTTCTTCCAGGATTTCCTGTCTTAGGAAATACATGGCGTCAATTTCTCGGCTAATGTAGAATGTGTCCGTTTACATGCTTCGAGATAGTGATGTACAAAACTAGGTGTGAATTCCTGGGTGATGTTGAATTGAAATTTGCTGGTGACACGTAATATTCTGGTCTATACATTCTTTTAGTTCATGTAGTCCGAATAGAAAGAAAAGTTTCAATTATCTTGCTGTATAGATATATCCAAAGTTTACTCCAAATTCACAAATAAAACTTTAGATTCTCCTTCATGTAGTAATTATATTGTTTTGAAATGAAATAAGGTCATTGAAATAATAATTCCTGGTTAAAGTTTAGAATTTATTCAAGTACAAAATCAGAAATTACATTTTAACACAAAATTTACAAAACTGAGAGTGAATTACAGACAAATCCACGTCTGTCTCATCGTTGACAACTTTTTTTTTTATAAATGAACCAATGAAACAAGTTTAAAGACTAGTAAAATGAGGGGAAAGCTCATTTACATTTATTCATAACACAGTAAACAAGTTGAGTAAGCATAACAAATTCAAAGAAATACCAGTCTAAGATCTGACCATAAATATGATAACAATTATGAGCTAATAGCTTTGATACAGTGGGATGGAGAGATGTCAAGTTTAAGAAATTACAAACATGTGCAGCAGCAATTTTCACTTAAATTTCCAGAACATCATATTTAAACAATGCCTAAATCATGGATACATCTAAGAGACTAACAAATTGTCTTTATCATAAATATACATTTACTGTATACGTATGTATACAAGAAAACATTGATGTTGCCATCAAATGTCGCCCGGGAAAAAAAATTAGGGAAAACACAATTTTGTTTTATTAAGAGGTGCCTGTAGCTCCCATATTCTTAAATTTAGACTTGAAGGAAAGTACGAATGACATAATTTTGGTTCAAAACATCCAAACTTAAGTGAATACTCTTTTTTTCATATGTAATTCTAGAGTTTAATCATTCAGCACCTGTTAAGCCAACAAAGTGAATTCCCAGATCCAAATGAATTGATTTACGGACATCATGTCTGAGATTGATAATCTCTACATTACAAATGATAATATAGGGTAAATAATATATCTAATGATTGTAAAAAAAATTGAGTAAAATTGAAATATGTGTCTGTACATTTTATTAAAGATAACAAGTACAGTAGGCAAGAAGAGCACAATATACTGAAACAAATTTAAAATAACCACATAATCTTAAGAACATCTAAAGAATGGACATTTTGTGGCTACAAATAAAGAAAAAAAATGTATTTATAATGAATTTAAGAATAAAGTATTATTATTTGGCAGTTACTTTATCACACATATACATTAACATGCATATTACTTATTTTACATGTAGTATACTTAAAATGATTTTAAGAAAAAGACATTTTTGTCAGGCATTTGTCACACCTCAAAATACATTTTCATTAACATTACTTAATGTTACATGTTGTACATTTAAATGATTTTAAGATTAAAAAAAAAAAACATTTTTGTCAGGCATTTGTCACACCTAAAAATACATTTTCATGCACATTACTTAATGTTACATGTAGTACATTTAAAATATTAAGAAAAAGACATTTTTGTCAGGCATTTGTCACACCTCAAAATACATTTTCATGCACATTACTTAATGTTACATGTTGTACATTAAAATTATTCAAAATTCCTTCAAAATACATCGAATACCTTAAGTACAACATGAAGTTTTGACTTGAGATACTTTACGATCCTGGGGCCAGGACATTAATTCAAGGAATAAAGTTTAAGGGCGAAGAAGAACATGAACACGAAGGAGGATTATATTTCAGATAATCCAGGCCATGGAAAGTTTTTTTTGTAATTGAAAAGTTTGGAAGCAATGGTCGATGTATATTTGTAGGAAATACAAGATGTAGTCTTTCAATTGAAATATGGTGGAATACAAGACTGGACCCTTTTGTGAGTAAGAATATTACTCATATTAATCGCGTCAATTCCTTTATTGGCATATTGAAGTTTAAGAAAAAGACAGATTGTTTTACTGCATCTTCTTCCGTAAAACGCGCGGGTTTAAAAAGGCTACGAGATGCAATATCTATAATCACAAATCCGAGTCTATATTCAGGTGAAGAGGAATCTAAAATTGGATATGCTTTGTCCTTTTCAAGAAGACTATTTAAAAGGAACAGAGTAAAGTTTTGTTCGAATATGATGTAGACCTAAATGTTGATTTACATAAGGTAGTAATGAATCAAAAGATACATCGTGTATTGCAGGTTTATTGTATGAACGATGACCTTGACTACGTTTACGTCTCTGAGTATGGTTAAAAAGTCCCATCACATTTACATTGTTACACTGCGGGCTGAAAGGATTTCCAACACTATCGACATTGTCGTTACATCCATAGGGAAAGGTTGTCCCTAGTTTTCGAATCCAAAATTCTTCTCATTGTCTAAGGAAAGGTGTACTCAACGACGGACTATTTGTGTGGTGATAAATCTTTTCGAGAATTCTAACTTTTATTGATAAAATAGAATGATCAGGCAAATTAAAATGTTTGTATAAAAGCTGCCGACAACCATGATTTATTTGAAATCGATGACCTGATATTCTTTTGTTAAGCGATCCCTTTGTTTCACCGACATAAACAAGTCCACACAGATTACATTCTATTCCATAAACAACATTAGAAGATTTGCAGTTCAGATTTTCCCACGTTGATACCTGTATGCAGCAATTGTCTTCTATGTTGAAGTCTAAAGAATCGTCAGTATTTTTAGTAACAGATGCTATTTCTGGAGATGTTGGGGTACTTACCAGGCTACTTATTGGCACTGATTCCACATTCTTGTACAAACCTCCGATAGTACTTGGCCATGCCTAGAAAACGGCTAATTGTATTCGGCGCGCTCGCGCAACAGATTTTGTATATAAAACTTATCGCTTATACAATATTTGTCAGCATCGGGCTCGATATTTCACTCGATATTCCTATACTAATCAAAGTACTGAAAGTACCAATAGGAGTTGATTTTGACGATTTTCAATAAAATTTAAGGACAGATGACACAAGCAAATTTCAGAATATGCTATATTGGCACTAAAAGTGTATTATAAAACTTTAGAAAAATATACCAAGCCAGGTGAATTTTAAGAGGAAGATCAAAATTACAAAAAAATAGCAATATCAAATAGACTGACTTTTACCATTTTGTTCTTCCTATAAAAATTCACTTGGCTTGGTATATTTTTCTTATGTTTATATTACACTTTTAGCACCATGTTAACATATTCTGAATTTTTTTTTTCACCTGTAAACCTGATAGATATTTATCTGAACCTTGTCGGAAATTTTTCGTAAGTACGTCGTCACTTCCGGTCGTGAGATATGGATGATTTTCTGATTTTTAGAGGGTCAGCTTGTCCTGAGATCTCCTCCTAAACGACTTAAGATATCGACTTGAGATTTTCAGTGAAGGTAGAGGAAGGATAGTAGATGTGACATTTTGCATATAGAGCTTTCCAGGTGAAAAGGCATCGACGCTCGCCTGGGATCGAAAAATAGCCTCATACTCATCTCGCAAAAATTGACACGTTTTCTTTTATATCTTTTTACCTGTTAATATTTTGTTTAGACATATATAATAAAAAATGTGCAATATAGTAAGACCTTTCATTCGATATCAAGTAAACGGGGTTAGTCCTTCAAATTAGGGGCATAGCGGGGCCAAAAGTCTCTCGTCTTTAACTTTTTTGTTTTTCAATATTTTCAAATTATACTTGTATAGTTGATAGAAACATTTCTTATTAGGCTGAATATATAATTCGTTTGTAAATTTATAAATTCAAACTCGAGATATTAACATTCAAAAATCTGAAGCGGGAACTAAATGGCGGCGGTCTCTGTCAATTCCTACATTTCGCAATAGCGGTTAACAGAGGCAGCCGAGCGTTTGCTTGAACGAAAGTAACATAAGGAGCAATGAAATGTGTAGGGATACTTGGATAGTCACGTCGTAGGTTCGTTGCAATTCTGTGTCAAACTACATTTATAATCCAAGGTCTCCTTACAAGTCTTCTTTAATTGGTTTTGGTTGTTTCTCAAAGTAGGAAAAAAGAAAAGAATTAATGTGCAAATTAAGTACGCATTGATGATATTATCTAAATCAAAAGGATTTAATCAAAAGAGAAAAGGCATGATTCCATGATATTTTATCAAAGATCATAGTCAAAGTCATATCTCATCTTATCGAAAGTTCGGACGGAAGACCTACTCGTTGCTCGCAACGAGATCGCATCAAGTTATGTTCCCCAAACGAAGTTGGGGAACCTATTGTTTTTACTCTGTTTCTTATTAAGTCTTCCGTTCACAACGGAAGACTTATAGTGTTTGTATTGTTTCTTTTTATTATTATTATTATTATTATTATTATTATTCCTCCCAAATTTTGTGAGCGCGATTACTCAGAGATGGCTGGATAGATTTTCACAATTTTTCTCATGTAAGTAGGTTGATATATGAAGTTTATATAAAATTCCGTTTTTTGAAAAATTCACTTCCGGTCCGAAGTTATGGCCGATTTTCGAATTTTAAAATGGACTTTTGTCCGGCAGTTTTTTCGGAAACGGTTTGAGGTAAAGATATGAAATTTACAGGAGTATTAGATCATGATATTCTATTTGTTTTGAAGTTGTTTTCGTGTGTTTCCAGTACTTCCTGTCCGAACCGGAAGTGAATTTGTTTTTGGTCAATTTTTGATTTTTTTGTTTTTAGATATATTTTCAAGATATTCTTATGTAAAACAGACATTTTTCTACAAATGCTAAATATATAATTTGTTTTTTAATCAGATTCCGCATTTTGTATATTTTCGGTACCGAAATTTTCTCTATTTACGTAGTATGTATAAGATGGGCAAAGATAGATAACTCTGACCTGTGAATGAGAATAGAACTTTTGAGATAAAGGCGGAAATAGTATTGATGACGTTAGAGACATATATACGCTCTCCTGATCAACATATTTACACATTCAATATTCCCTCTTTTGCATATTACTTAATTCACTATATGCATATTAGTTTAAATTTGGCTGTGTAGTGTTAGTCCGTATATGGAAAGTTTTTGATTTACAAATTTATATCTTAAAAAAAATATCCGTTCTGTGTCAACTAAGCACTTTGAAGAAAATAATATTGTACGCAGTATACATTACAGCGATGTATATACAAATTATTCTACAAAAATTCTAAACATATTTTTTATTCAATCGGATTCTGCATTTTGGAGATTTAAGGTTCCGTCAATAAATTCATTTTCTCTATTTACGTAGTGACAATGAGCAAAGATAGATAACTCTGACTTGTAAGTGGGAATAGAACTTTCGAGATAAAGGCGGAGGTAGTATCCATGACGTCGCAGACGTCTATATCCACACTTTTCACATAAAAAAATATTTAGACTTTGAGTTTCCATATCCACTTCTGCATGAAAGATTACGTTGGTTACTGCTTTCAGTATATGCATAGTTTAAAGTTGTCAGCGTAGTGTAAATCTGTAATGTCTGTTATGATTATATTTAAAAAAAATATATTCTTAATTCATTTTCTAATTTGAATGCGAAATTATCCCGGAATCCGAGTTTTATTTTCGATTCTAAAATATTATATGTACTCAAAAGGGAACTGAGAGATAGAATAGTAATGTAATACCGTTGTAAAGCCTTTAGAAATAAATTGATATCTGCAACTTAAATCTATAGATTGGATTTGGTTTTAACACATATATTTCATTGATTAAAAGTCTTATAGTGTTATTTATTATACATGATCTATACTTTTATATACCCGAGAAGTTATTAAAGATGAGAAAAAGCGATTCTTGGATTTTTGTGAAATACTAGTACTCAAAGAGTTAACATTATGTGAAAGTTACCCGTTTCCGTGTGAAATAATGCTACGCTAAAAACATGATACAAAACCATCTGCAAAGGTCTGTTGATATGTTAGATAAAGTATACGAATGAACACAATTTTATGCAATGCTATATAATTATGTATGTACATGCAACCTTAAGTATTTTCCTTTTAATTCATAAAACAAAAAATTACCGAGTATGTAATTCTTTTGAAGCCACACCCCCCCCCCGCCCTGTCTTGATTTTATTCGGAGACATTATTGCAACTATAGGCCTTTGAATTATAAATTCGTTATACAATTAAATCTGGAACATTTGATTATAATTACCATTAACATGTATACAGAATTCATATTCTACAATAGTAGATTTTTCATTACGCAAGATACTGAAATTTACATGTCTGAGAGAGAGAGAGAGAGAGAGAGAGAGAGAGAGAGAGAGAGAGAGAGAGAGAGAGATTCCCTTTTAATCCTGATTATCCTATCCATTTACAAAGACAAAAAATCAGTTCTATATCAGTTGTACCCATTCTTTATTAATTATTTTCTGATTTCATAGTCCGTCATAGTCACTCTCTGTATATTTTTTCTGCTTAAGAAGTATTACACTAAGTGCACATGTATTGACCTGTCAATCAAAATCACCGGACGCTGTATGCATTGCAATAAAGTTGTTCGAAATGATTTTTATTATTAAGTATGATCTTTAAGAAAATCTGATGCAACAAATTTGAGAAATGAAAAATAAAATAAAAACATGGCTAGAGCATCATATATCTGTATTATGGACTTCAGTTGTGGGACGTGGAGACCGGTCCGTCAGATGAGATCGTTTAAATCGAGGTCCCGTGTGTCAGATGGTACTGACTCAAAAAGATTCCTCACTGCTCAATGGCGATTAGAGCCAAATTATAGGACAACATGTTGCAGTCTGAGGCTTCTCCATAAGGGTGAAACGATTACACGTTTAAACGGCGACGTTTCGATTATATGCTCTAAACGTTTTCAGTTTGAGTAAACGTTTACACGAAGGTCATTATCAATGTCTATCAGAAATAAAGTTTAACACAAACAAATTGTTTTATTTCATAATTTACAAAAGAAATATCGTCTTTGACCATTTGATAAGCAACAATCTAAACCGGAAACATATTGAATGAAAATAACTAAAACCCGAAACGGGCTAACATAATTAATTCCGATTTCCGAGTTGCTAATACTAGCGATGTTTTACGACACTTGAAATATAAAACTTGATATATTTTGATTAAATAAATATATAACATTTTTCACAAGTCTTTGAAAAGTTTCAATACAGTCAGCAGATCTTGTTTTACTTTTTTCGAGATTAAAAGATCCATCTTTACAATTATTTTTTCTACGTCCGGTAGCCAAACAAACCAAGCAGTTGGGTGACGAGGTCGCAAGTGAATGAGTTTAATGCGCCTCAAATTCTTACGGTTAAGTCACAATGACCAACAATAAATTTTTTTATAACAACTAAAACTTATATTAAAGTGAAAGAATTGACTATTAAATTCGAGTTTCATGAGTAAGTAGCCATAAAAATCCAATATAGAATATCTCCCGTTTAAACGGTACCGTTTCGTTTACTGCTATCCGTTTAAACGTTTACAAAATTTAGTAAACGTTTCACCCTTACTTCTCCATGTGAAAAATTCTCGAGAGGGACATTAAACAACATATAATCAATTAATCGCTGAATAATTCCTGTAGTTGAATTCGAATAATCTTTCTGCTGACAAATCTCGGTAGTATTACTGTAAAAATCAACGACTTTACGTTTAATGTGGTACTAACTTAGTTCATGACATTTTTATAAAACCATCACATTTGTGCCAGAACATAAACACTGTGAAGTTTATGAGAGTACGGTGTTCGTTCGTCTGTTGGTTTGTCTATGATACACGTGTAGCTCTTATGAGTGCCAAAATGCATAAGAACAAGATTGGTCATGAAAATCAAAGTACCTTAAGTACTGAAAGACCTTTTTGCAGTTTTTTTTTTCTTTCAGAGTACATATGATATCTATGTTTTTTGCAGAGAAAAAAGCAAATTCTTACAGATTTAGAAGAACGGAAGACTTATTTGTTGCCATGGCAACAAGATTCTAGTTATTATTATTTTTCTTCTTCCTGGGCACTTTTTTGTCCGCGAATGATCTTGTAAACTACACATCCAACTAAGGTGAAATGTTTTTAGGGTCAGTAGACATGTTATGTAGATTTGCGGAACGAAGGTCATTTAGCGCGCACGTGCTTGCAAGAGCGCGCACGTGCAACACGAGAATGACCACTATAATGTATATTGCCGTAACTTTTCTATTTTTTGATGAAATGTTTTGAAACTCATAATGTAAGGATGTATTAGTAGTATAAACAAGATGACGTGGTCAATATGGCAAGATCTCACGCGCATTCACGTGCGCTACGCTCTGATTGGCTGAAACTAAAGTCTCAATATCTTTCTTGTTTGTTGACGAAATCCTTTGAAATGTTGAAGATAGCCATGCATTAGGATATCCTACAAAATGATATGTAGCAATTATCATGAAATCACGTGCATGCACGTGCGCTGCAATCTGATTGGCTGAAATTTTAAATAGCTATAACTCCCTTGGTTTTCAACCAAACAGGATGGGATTTGAAACATAGATATATGTAATGGACTTCTACAAGAAGGTATGGTCACCATGTACATGCATACACGTGCGTGTACGAATGCCGCAATCTGATTGGCTGAAACTTTAAACAGCTATAACTCCTTTGGTTTTCAACCAAACAGGTTTCGATTTGGAACAAAGATATATGTAAGGGACTTCTATAAGAAGGTATGGTCACCCTGCACATACATACACGTGCGTGTACGTGCGCTGCAATCTGATTGGCTGAAATTTTAAACAGCTATAACTCCCTTGGTTTTCAACCAAACGGGTGGGATTTAGAACATAGATAGATGTAATGGACTTCTACATAAAGGTATGGTCACCATGCTCATGTATGCACGTGCGTGCACGTGAAATGGGTAAAATCAAAAATACACTTGAATGAGCGTTGTTTTTTTTATACTTTTGGATTTAGTACTTTAATATTTAGCATATTAAAATATATAGATTTTGTAGAGAATATGATATGGTCATTACGCACATGCATTAACATGCGCAAGTGTGCAATGATAAAATTTGAATGAACATGATACACTTCTAGGTAAAAGTTGTTAAAGTCTCAGATGCATAAAGTTTGTCTTATCTAATTACGCTTACAGGGAATATGACTATAAAAGGGAGTTGGGGAGCGTTTGGGGAACATCTGTAACGGTCCCCGTTACAATTAGCACTAGTTATTATTAAGTTCCCCAAACGAAGTTTGGGAACATATTGTTTTTACTCTGTTTCTTATTATTATGTTCCCCAAACGGAGTTTGGGAACATATTGTTTTTACTCTGTTTCTTATTATTATTATTTTTTTTCTTATTTGTTCTCCGGTACTTTTTTGTCCGCGAGTGTTCTCAGAAACTGTTCACCCAACTGAGCTAAAACCTTTTTAGGGTTAATAGGTGTGTAGTGTAGGTGTGCGGAACAAAGGTCATTTTGCGTGCATACGCCTGCACGTGCGTGCGCGTGAAATGAGTGAATTGACTGATATAATTAATATAGCTATAACTTTTACATTTTTTGATAAAATGCTTTGAAACTCATTACATAAGGATATAAGGATATATTAATTGTGTTAATAATATGACACTGTCAAATTAGCAAGAAAACACGCGCATGCACGTGTGCCTTGCTCTGATTGGCTGAAACAAAAATCTCAATATCTCTTTTGTTTTTCGACAAAATGCTTCGAAATTTTAAACATTATCATGAATTAGGATATCCTACAATATTAAATAGAAAAAAATTCATGAAATCATGCGCATGCACGTGCGCTGCAATCTGATTGGCTGCAACTTTAAATAGCTATATCTCCTTTGTTTTTTGACGAAATGCTTTGAAATTTAAAACATAGTCATGCATTAGGATATCCTACAATATGATATACAAAAAATTTCAAGAAATCACGCGCATGCACATGCGCTGCAATCTGATTGGCTGAAACTTTAAATGGCTATATCTCCTCTGTTTTTTGACGAAATGCTTTGAAATTTAAAGCATAGTCATGCATTAAGATATCCTGCAATATGATATACAAAAAAATTTCAAGAAATCACGCGCATGCACGTGTGCTGCAAGCTGATTGGCTGAAACTTTAAATAGCTTTATCTCCTTTGTTTTTTGACGAAATGCTTTGAAATCTAAAACATAGTCATGCATTAGGATATTCTACAATATGATTTAGAAAAAAATTCTTGAAATCACGTGGATGCACGTGTGCTGCAATCTGATTGGCTGAAACTTGAAATGGCTATAATTCCCTTGGTTTTCAACCAAACAGGATGGGATTTAGAACATAGATAGATATAAGGGCCTCCTACAAGAAGGTATGGTAATCATGCACGTGCACGCACGTGCGTGCATTTGGAACGAGTGAAATTAAAAATACACTTGAATGAGTGATTTTTAATACTTTTGGACTAAATGCTTTCATATAAAGTATATTTAAATATATAGAGAGTGTAGACAAGATTATATGATCACTGCGCACGTGCATTCACATGGGCACGCGTGCAATGTTAAAATTTGAATATAATTGGTATCCTTATGGGAAAACGTTGTTAAAGTCAAAAATGCACAGATGTTGTCTTATTTAATAAGCCTTACAGGGAATATGGCACCAAAAGGGAGTTGGGGAGCGTTTGGGGAACATTTGTAACGGTCCCCGTTACAATTAGCACTAGTTATGTTCCCCAAACGAAGTTGGGGAACATATTGTTTTTACTCTGTTTCTTATTATTATTATTATTATTATTATTATTTTTCTTCTCGGGAAAATTTTGTCCGCGAATGATCTTGTAAAGTACACATCCGATTAAGGGGAAACCTTTTTAGGGTAAGTAGGCATGTTATGTAGATTTGCGGAATCAAGGTCATTTTGCGCGCACGTGCTTGCAAGAGCGCGCACGTGCAAAACTTGAAATGACCAATATATAATGGATATAACCGTAACTTTTCTATTTTGTGACGAAATGTTTTGAAACTCATAATGTTAGGATATATGAGTAGTATGCACAAGATGACATGGTCAAAATAGGAAGATCGCACGTGCAAGCACGTGCGCTTCGCTCTGATTGGCTGAAACTAAAGTCTCAATATCTTTCTTGTTTTTTGATAAAATCATTTGAAATTTTGAACATAGTCATACATTAGGGAGATCTACAGCCCGTAATAAAAGAAATATCATGAAAGCATGTGCATGCACGTGTGCTTGCAAGAGCTTGCACGTGCAACACGAGAAATGTCCAATATAATTGATACAGACGTAACTATTTAAATTATTGATGATATGCTTTAAAACTTATATTAGAAGTATATATTAGAAGCATAGACAAGATGACATGGTCAAAAAAGCAAGATCTCACGCGCATGCACGTGCGCTTCGCTCTGATTGGCTGAAACTAAAGTCTCAATATCTTTCTTGTTTTTTGACGAAATCCTTTGAAATTTTAAATATAGGCATGTATTAGGATATCCTACAATAAGATATATAGCAATTATCATGAAAATGCGTGCATGCACGTGCACTGCAATCTGATTGGCTTATGCTTTAAATAGCTATAACTCCCTTGGTTTTCAACCAAATAGGATGGAGTTTGGAACATAGATTGATATAATGGACTTCTGCAAGAAGACATGGTCACCATGCATACACGTACATGTACGTGCGCTGCAATCTGATTGGCTGAAACTTTGAACAGCTATAACTCCCTTGGTTTTCAACCAAACGGGGTGGGATTTAGAACATAGATAGATGTAATGGACTTCTACAAGAAAGTATGGTCGCCATGCTCATGTGAGCTCATGCGTGCACGTGAAATGAGTAAAATCAAAAATACACTTGAATTAGCGTATTTTTTTAATACTTTTGGATTAAATACTTTGATATTTAGTATATTAAAATCTATAGAATGTGAAGACAAGATTATATGGTCATTACGCACGTGCATTCACATGCGCACGCGTGCAATGCTAAAATTTGAATGAAATTGATACACTTCTGGGTAAACGTTGTTAAAGTCTCAAATGCATAGAGTTTGTCTTATTTAATGAAGCTTATAGGGAATATGGCACCAAAAGGGAGTTGGGGAGCGTTTGGGGAACATCTGTAACGGTCCCCGTTACAATTAGCACTAGTTATTATTATTATTCTTTTTTCTTCTTATTTCTTCTCCGGTACTTTTTTGTCCGCGAGTGTTCTCAGAAACTGTTCACCCAACTGAGCTAAAACCTTTTTAGGGTTAATAGGTGTGTTGTGTAGGTGTGCGGAACGAAGGTCATTTTGCGCGCATACGCCTGCACGTGCGTGCGCGTGAAATGACTGAAATGACTAATATATTTAATATAGCCATAACTTTAACATTTTCCGATGAAATGCTTTGAAACTCATTATATAAGGATATATTAATAGTGTAGATAATGTGACACTGTCAAATTAGCAAGAACTCACGCGCATTTACGTGCGCTTCGCTCTGATTGGCTGAAACAAAAATCTCAATATCTTTTCCGTTTTTTGACGAAATGGAATGAAATTTAAAATATAAGCATTCTTTAAGATGTCCTACAACATGATGTATAACATTTGTCATGAAAGCATGCGCATGCACGTGCGCTGCAATCTGATTGGCTTAAACTTCAAATGGCTGTAACTCCCTTGTTTTTCAACCAACCACGATAAGATTTAGAACATAGACAGACACAATAGACTCCTATAAGAAGTTACGGTCATCATGCACATGCATGCACGCGCATGCACGTGCGCTTTGCTCTGATTAGCTGAAACAAAAATCTCAATATCTTACTTGTTTTTTGACAAAATACTTTGAATTTTAAAACATAATCATACCTTAATACGTCCTAAACTATGATATATAAAAGTTTTCAAGAAACCACGCCCATGCACGTGTGCTGCGATCTGATTGGCTTAAACTTTAAATGCCTATAACTTTTTTGATTCTCAACAAAACAGGATGAAATTTAGAATATGAATAGATATGACGGATTCTTACATTATGCTACTATCAAACTTGAATGCAAGGACTTGCATGCACGTGTGCGCGCGCAATGCGTTAAATGACCGATTTACTTGATATAGTCGTAATTTTTTTTATGAAACGTTTCAAAATTCAAAGAATACAAACACATTAAAAGTGTAGTCACGATGATATAGCTTTCATGCATTGCACCTTCGCGCGCGTGCAATGATCAAATGACTTGTATACTTGATATGGCCGTTACTTTTATATTTCTTTATGAAATGCTTTGATGACCTTGACCTTTGACCTTGACCTTTGACCCCTTGACCCAAAGGTCACAATCCAGCTCAAGTTCGTAGATGTATTTACAAACTCACTTTAACAAATGCTTAGAATAAAAAAGTCAACCCCCCCCCCCCCCCTTCTCCTTAAAAAAAAAAAATCAATAACAACGTAGAAAATTTCTCTGAAACTCGATCAACACCTGGGATCGACATAAAATTTCACTTAAGGTGCAGAAAAGACTTCATAGAAAGTTTCCTGAAAGTTTTACGGTAAGTCTCTAAAGTATATAGAAATTATGAATTTTTACGGCAAAAATTACAAATTCTGTCGTGTTTGAAATTTAAGTGCAGACGAATAAAAATATGATATAAACCTTTTAAAGCCTATTTCTCCAGATGTCGTTAATAGCATTCAATTCTACTGATATGAATTAATATTTTAATACCAAGCATTCTTCTTTTATTTCACCATTGAAATTTATCTGAATTTTTTTTAGAATTACACAATCCCCAGAAATAGCGAGTTTCGGTATATTAAAAAGCAATACACGTTTCTTTCCAGTAAAACCTCACGTGTTTGAATTCATGAAAAAATATTGATAAGGGGGTGTTAAACAATACCTGTCACATTAGCTGACACCAAAAAACCAGGGTACGTACACGACATTTTCTGATTTATTTGCATATGCAAACAGGGCTACCCTCAAATCCACGTGTTTTCCATGTCTTTATAAACATCACAAAAGCACCCCAGGAAGTAGCCTCCTATGCCCTGGAGAAATAGTTCCTGTCAAAAAACTTTATTTATTTATAGAGTAGATAAAATTTCCTAGGCACAGGTACCAGAGTTGTCAAACTGGCCTGGAAGGAAATTAAAAAAACTCTCAAAAGAAAGGAAAATCGGCTTAATGTATGGACCTACAATTGACTAAGTTCATTTTGATTGGTCAATTACCGGTGTGGTACCCCTAGTCGCCTTGAACCCAGTCCTGTCTTTCTGAAGAAAACCAACTCCGAGCCCGATGTAAAAATCTTAGTAGAGAAATGAGAATTTGAATTTTGCTGCCTTATTAAGTTCCCCAAACGAAGTTTGGGAACATATTGTTTTTACTCTGTTTCTTATTATGTTCCCCAAACGGAGTTTGGGAACATATTGTTTTTACTCTGTTTCTTATTATTATTATTATTATTTTTTTTCTTATTTGTTCTCCGGTACTTTTTTGTCCGCGAGTGTTCTCAGAAACTGTTCACCAAACTGAGCTAAAACCTTTTTAGGGTTAATAGGTGTGTAGTGTAGGTGTGCGGAACGAAGGTCATTTTGCGCGCATACGCCTGCACGCGCGTGCGCGTGAAATGAGTGAATTGACTGATATACTTAATATAGCTATAACTTTTACATTTTTTGATGAAATGCTTTGAAACTCATTACATAAGGATATATTAAAAGTGTTAATAATATGACACTGTCAAATTAGCATGAACTCACGCGCATGCACGTGCGCCTTCCTCTGATTGGCTGAAACAAAAATCTCAATATCTCTTTTGTTTTTGACGAAATGCTTTCAAATTTTTAACATTGTCATGAATTAGGATATCCTACAATATAATATTAAAAAAATTCATGAAATCACGCGCATGCACGTGCGCTGCAATCTGATTGGCTGAAACTTTAAATGGCTATATCTCCTTTATTTTTTGATGAAATGCTTTGAAATTTAAAACATAGTCATGCATTACGATATCCTGCAATATGATATACAAAAAGTTTCAAGAAATCACGCGCATGCACGTGTGCTGCAATCTGATTGGCTGAAACTTTAAATGGCCATATCTCCTTTGATTTTTGACGAAATGCTTTGAAATTTAAAACATAGTTATGCATTAGGATATTCTACAATATGAGTTAGAAAAAAATTCTTGAAATCACGTGGATGCACGTGTGCTGCAATCTGATTGGCTGAAACTTGAAATGGCTATAATTCCCTTGGTTTTCAACCAAACAGGATGGGATTTAGAACATAGATAGATATAAGGGCCTCCTACAAGAAGGTATGGTCATCATGCACGTGCACGCACGTGCGTGCATTTGGAACGAGTGAAATTGAAAATACACTTGAATGAGTGATTTTTAATTCTTTTGGACTAAATGCTTTCATATAAAGTATATTTTAATATATAGAAGGATAGACAAGATTATATGATCATTATACATGTGCATTCACATGGGCACGCGTGCAATGTTAAAATTTGAATATAATTGGTATCCGTTTGGGAAAACGTTGTTAAAGTCAAAATGCACAGATGTTGTCTTATTTAATAAGACTTACAGGGAATATGGCACCAAAAGGGAGTTGGGGAGCGTTTGGGGAACATCTGTAACGGTTCCCGTTACAATTAGCACTAGTTATTATTATTATTATTCTTTTTTCTTCTTATTTCTTCTCCGGTACTTTTTTGTCCGCGAGTGTTCTCAGAAACTGTTCACCCAACTGAGCTAAAACCTTTTTAGGGTTAATAGGTGTGTTGTGTAGGTGTGCGGAACGAAGGTCATTTTGCGCGCATACGCCTGCACGTGCGTGCGCGTGAAATGACTGAAATGACTAATATATTTAATATAGCCATAACTTTAACATTTTCCGATGAAATGCTTTGAAACTCATTATATAAGGATATATTAATAGTGTAGATAATGTGACACTGTCAAATTAGCAAGAACTCACGCGCATTTACGTGCGCTTCGCTCTGATTGGCTGAAACAAAAATCTCAATATCTTTTCCGTTTTTTGACGAAATGGAATGAAATTTAAAATATAAGCATTCTTTAAGATGTCCTACAACATGATGTATAACATTTGTCATGAAAGCATGCGCATGCACGTGCGCTGCAATCTGATTGGCTTAAACTTCAAATGGCTGTAACTCCCTTGTTTTTCAACCAACCACGATAAGATTTAGAACATAGACAGACACAATAGACTCCTATAAGAAGTTACGGTCATCATGCACATGCATGCACGCGCATGCACGTGCGCTTTGCTCTGATTAGCTGAAACAAAAATCTCAATATCTTACTTGTTTTTTGACAAAATACTTTGAATTTTAAAACATAATCATACCTTAATACGTCCTAAACTATGATATATAAAAGTTTTCAAGAAACCACGCCCATGCACGTGTGCTGCGATCTGATTGGCTTAAACTTTAAATGCCTATAACTTTTTTGATTCTCAACAAAACAGGATGAAATTTAGAATATGAATAGATATGACGGATTCTTACATTATGCTACTATCAAACTTGAATGCAAGGACTTGCATGCACGTGTGCGCGCGCAATGCGTTAAATGACCGATTTACTTGATATAGTCGTAATTTTTTTTATGAAACGTTTCAAAATTCAAAGAATACAAACACATTAAAAGTGTAGTCACGATGATATAGCTTTCATGCATTGCACCTTCGCGCGCGTGCAATGATCAAATGACTTGTATACTTGATATGGCCGTTACTTTTATATTTCTTTATGAAATGCTTTGATGACCTTGACCTTTGACCTTGACCTTTGACCCCTTGACCCAAAGGTCACAATCCAGCTCAAGTTCGTAGATGTATTTACAAACTCACTTTAACAAATGCTTAGAATAAAAAAGTCAACCCCCCCCCCCTTCTCCTTAAAAAAAAAAATCAATAACAACGTAGAAAATTTCTCTGAAACTCGATCAACACCTGGGATCGACATAAAATTTCACTTAAGGTGCAGAAAAGACTTCATAGAAAGTTTCCTGAAAGTTTTACGGTAAGTCTCTAAAGTATATAGAAATTATGAATTTTTACGGCAAAAATTACAAATTCTGTCGTGTTTGAAATTTAAGTGCAGACGAACAAAAATATGATATAAACCTTTTAAAGCCTATTTCTCCAGATGTCGTTAATAGCATTCAATTCTACTGATATGAATTAATATTTTAATACCAAGCATTCTTCTTTTATTTCACCATTGAAATTTATCTGAATTTTTTTTAGAATTACACAATCCCCAGAAATAGCGAGTTTCGGTATATTAAAAAGCAATACACGTTTCTTTCCAGTAAAACCTCACGTGTTTGAATTCATGAAAAAATATTGATAAGGGGGTGTTAAACAATACCTGTCACATTAGCTGACACCAAAAAACCAGGGTACGTACACGACATTTTCTGATTTATTTGCATATGCAAACAGGGCTACCCTCAAATCCACGTGTTTTCCATGTCTTTATAAACATCACAAAAGCACCCCAGGAAGTAGCCTCCTATGCCCTGGAGAAATAGTTCCTGTCAAAAAACTTTATTTATTTATAAAGATAATTTCCTAGGCACAGGTACCAGAGTTGTCAAAATTAAAAAAACTCTCAAAAGAAAGGAAAATCGGCTTCATGTATGGACCTACAATTGACTAAGTTCATTTTGATTGGTCAATTACCGGTGTATGCCCTGAAGAAAACCAACTCCGAGCCCGATGTAAAAATCTTAGTAGAGAAATGAGAATTTGAATTTTGCTGTCTTATTATGTTCCCCAAACGAAGTTTGGGAACATATTGTTTTTACTCTGTTTCTTATTATTATTATAGGTACTTATTTCTTCTCCGGTAGTTGTCAAACTGTTCCTGGAAGGAAACCTTTTTTAATAAAAACTGCACGTGCGTGCGCGTGAAATGACTGAAATCTCATAACTTTAACATTTTCCGATGAAATGCTTTGAAAAATATAAGGATATAAATATCGCAAGAACTCACGCGCATTTACAATGTAAACAAAAATCTCAATATCTTTTCCGTTTTTTTGAATGAAACTTTAATGTCCTACAACATGATGTATAACATTTGTCATGAAAGCATGCATTGCGCTGCAATCTGATTGTTTTTCAACCAACCACGATAAGATTTAGAACATAGACAGACACAATAGACTCCTATAAGAAGTTACGGTCATCATGCACATGCATGCACGCGCATGCACGTGCGCTTAGCTCTGATTAGCTGAAACAAAAATCTCAATATCTTACTTGTTTTTTGACAAAATACTTTGAATTTTAAAACATAATCATACCTTAATACGTCCTAAACTATGATATATAAAAGTTTTCAAGAAACCACGCCCATGCACGTGTGCTGCGATCTGATTGGCTTAAACTTTAAATGCCTATAACTTTTTTGATTCTCAACAAAACAGGATGAAATTTAGAATATGAATAGATATGACGGATTCTTACATTATGCTACTATCAAACTTGAATGCAAGGACTTGCATGCACGTGTGCGCGCGCAATGCGTTGGTAATTTTTTTTATGAAACGTTTATTCAAAGAATACAAACACATTAAAAGTGTAGTCCGATGATATAGCTTTCATGCATTGCACCTTCGCGCGCGTGCAATGATCAAATGACTTGTATACTTGATATGGCCGTTACTTTTATATTTCTTTATGTCGCCTTGAACCCAGTTCGTAGATGTCACTTTTTCTGAAGAAAACAATAACACGTAGAAAATTTCTCTGAAGTAGATCAAAACCTGGGATCGACATAAAATTTCACTTAGTGCAGAAAAGACTTCATAGAAAGTTTCCTGAAAGTTTTACGGTAAGTCTCTAAAGTATATAGAAATTATGAATTTTTACGGATTGGCTGAAATTACAATATCTATGTTGTTTGAAATTTAAGAAATGCAAACGAATAAAAATATTGATATAAACACATTTTCTGATTTATTTGCATATGCAACAGGGCTTTTAAAGCCTATTTCTCCAGATTAATAGCATTCTCTACTGATATGAATTAATATTTTAATGCATTCTTCTTTTATTTCACCATTGAAAACTGAAAGTTGGGGATTCATGAAAAAATATTGATAAGGGGGTGTTAAACAATACCTGTCACATTAGCTGACACCAAAAAACCAGGGTACGTACACGACATTTTCTGATTTATTTGCATATGCAAACAGGGCTACCCTCAAATCCACGTGTTTTCCATGTCTTTATAAACATTTTGCTGTTCGGCTTAATGTATGGACCTAACTAAGTTCATTTTGATTGGTCAATTACCGGTGTGGTACCCCTATTGAACCCAGTCCTGCTTACGATGTTCTTAGTAGAGAAATGAGAATTTGAATGTTCCCCGGAGTTTGGGAACATATTGTTTTTACTCTGTTTCTTATTATTATTAAACGACATATTGTTTTTACTCTGTTGGTACTTTTTTGTCCAGAAGTGTTCTCAGAAACTGTTCACCAAACTAAGTTAAAACCTTTTTAGGGTTAATAGGTGTGTAGTGTAGGTGTGCGGAACGAAGGTCACATACGCCTGCATGAAATGACTGATATACTTAATATAGCCATAACTTTTACATTTTTTTATGAAATGCTTTGAAACTCATTACTAACATCATGACACTGTCAAATTTATTATGATTGGCTGAAACAAAAATCTCAATATTATTATTATTCTTTTTTCTTCTTATTTCTTCTCCGGTACTTTTTTGACGAAATGATTTCCGCGATGATATACAAAAAAATTCTGGGATTCAGAACATAGATAAATATAAGGAACTCCTACAAAATGGTCATCATGCACGTGCACGCACGTGCGAAATTAAAAATGTCTGAGTGATTTTTAATACTTTTGGTCTGAAATTGATAATAGTATGTTAGTAAATTTTGTTAATGTCTAAATCACCAAATTTGTCTTATTTAATGAAGCTTTGTGGCAAACTAGCACTAGTTATTATTATTTTTTTTCTTATTTCTTCTCCGGTACTTTTTTGTCCGCGATATATTGTTATTTAAATTTTAGATGATATGGTCATAATGCACATGCATTCACATGTGCACTGGGTAAATTTTGTTCACCCAACTGAGCTAAAACCTTTTTAGGGTTAATAGGTGTGTTGTGTAGGTGTGCGGAACGAAGGTCATTTTGCGCGCATACGCCTGCACGTGCGGGCGCGTGAAATGACATATAAAGTATATTTTAATATGAAATGACTAATATATTTAATATAGCCATAACTTTAACATTTTCCGATGAAATGCTTTGAAACTCATTATATAAGGATATATTAATAGTGTAGATAATGTGACACTGTCAAATTAGCAACTTTAACATTTTCACGCGCATTTACGTGCGCTTCGCTCTGATTGGCTGAAACAAAAATCTCAATATCTTTTCCGTTTTTTGACGAAATGGAATGAAATTTAAAATATAAGCATTCTTTAAGATGTCCTACAACATGATGTATAACATTTGTCATGAAAGCATGCGCATGCACGTGCGCTGCAATCTGATTGGCTTAAACTTCAAATGGCTGTAACTCCCTTGTTTTTCAACCAACCACGATAAGATTTAGAACATAGACAGACACAATAGACTCCTATAAGAAGTTACGGTCATCATGCACATGCATGCACGCGCATGCACGTGCGCTTTGCTCTGATTAGCTGAAACAAAAATCTCAATATCTTACTTGTTTTTTGACAAAATACTTTGAATTTTAAAACATAATCATACCTTAATACGTCCTAAACTATGATATATAAAAGTTTTCAAGAAACCACGCCCATGCACGTGTGCTGCGATCTGATTGGCTTAAACTTTAAATGCCTATAACTTTTTTGATTCTCAACAAAACAGGATGAAATTTAGAATATGAATAGATATGACGGATTCTTACATTATGCTACTATCAAACTTGAATGCAAGGACTTGCATGCACGTGTGCGCGCGCAATGCGTTAAATGACCGATTTACTTGATATAGTCGTAATTTTTTTTATGAAACGTTTCAAAATTCAAAGAATACAAACACATTAAAAGTGTAGTCACGATGATATAGCTTTCATGCATTGCACCTTCGCGCGCGTGCAATGATCAAATGACTTGTATACTTGATATGGCCGTTACTTTTATATTTCTTTATGAAATGCTTTGATGACCTTGACCTTTGACCTTGACCTTTGACCCCTTGACCCAAAGGTCACAATCCAGCTCAAGTTCGTAGATGTATTTACAAACTCACTTTAACAAATGCTTAGAATAAAAAAGTCAACCCCCCCCCCCTTCTCCTTAAAAAAAAAAAATCAATAACAACGTAGAAAATTTCTCTGAAACTCGATCAACACCTGGGATCGACATAAAATTTCACTTAAGGTGCAGAAAAGACTTCATAGAAAGTTTCCTGAAAGTTTTACGGTAAGTCTCTAAAGTATATAGAAATTATGAATTTTTACGGCAAAAATTACAAATTCTGTCGTGTTTGAAATTTAAGTGCAGACGAACAAAAATATGATATAAACCTTTTAAAGCCTATTTCTCCAGATGTCGTTAATAGCATTCAATTCTACTGATATGAATTAATATTTTAATACCAAGCATTCTTCTTTTATTTCACCATTGAAATTTATCTGAATTTTTTTTAGAATTACACAATCCCCAGAAATAGCGAGTTTCGGTATATTAAAAAGCAATACACGTTTCTTTCCAGTAAAACCTCACGTGTTTGAATTCATGAAAAAATATTGATAAGGGGGTGTTAAACAATACCTGTCACATTAGCTGACACCAAAAAACCAGGGTACGTACACGACATTTTCTGATTTATTTGCATATGCAAACAGGGCTACCCTCAAATCCACGTGTTTTCCATGTCTTTATAAACATCACAAAAGCACCCCAGGAAGTAGCCTCCTATGCCCTGGAGAAATAGTTCCTGTCAAAAAACTTTATTTATTTATAGAGTAGATAAAATTTCCTAGGCACAGGTACCAGAGTTGTCAAACTGGCCTGGAAGGAAATTAAAAAAACTCTCAAAAGAAAGGAAAATCGGCTTAATGTATGGACCTACAATTGACTAAGTTCATTTTGATTGGTCAATTACCGGTGTGGTACCCCTAGTCGCCTTGAACCCAGTCCTGTCTTTCTGAAGAAAACCAACTCCGAGCCCGATGTAAAAATCTTAGTAGAGAAATGAGAATTTGAATTTTGCTGCCTTATTATGTTCCCCAAACGAAGTTTGGGAACATATTGTTTTTACTCTGTTTCTTATTATGTTCCCCAAACGAAGTTGGGGAACATATTGTTTTTACTCTGTTTCTTATTATTATTATGTTCCCCAAACGAAGTTGGGGAACATATTGTTTTTACTCTGTTTCTTATTATTATTATTTTTCTTCTTCTTCTTCTTCTTCCTGGGTACTTTTTTGTCCCGGAGTGATCTTGTAAACTATACATCCGACTTAGGTAAAACCTTTTTAGGGTTAGTAGGCATGTTATGTAGATTTGCGGAACGAAGGTCATTTTGCGCGCACGTGCTTGCACGAGCGTGCACGTGCAACATGTGAAATGACCGATTTAATTGATCTAGTCGTAACTTTTGACATTTTTTATGAAATGCTTTGAAACTCATAATATAAGGATATAATAGTAGCATAGACAATATGACATGGTCACAATAGCAAGATCTCACGCGTATGCACGTGCGCTTTGCTCTGATTGGCTGAAACTAAAGTCTTAATATCTTTCTTGTTTTTTGATGAAATCCTTTGAAATTTTGAACATAGCCATGCATTAGAATATCCTACAACATGATGTATAGCAATTATCATGAAAACACGTGCATGCACGTGCGCTGAAATCTGATTGGCTGAAACTTTAAATAGCTATAACTCCCTTGCTTTTCAACCAAAGAGGATGGGATTTGGAACATAGATAGATATAATGGACTTCTACAAGAAGGTATGGTCACCATGCACATGCATACACGTGCATGTACGTGCGCTGCAATCTGATTGGCTGAAACTTTAAATAGCTATAACTCCCTTGGTTTTCAACCAAACGGGGTGGGATTTAGAACATAGATAGATGTAATGGACTTCTACAAGAAGGTATGATCACCATGCTCATGTATGCACGTGCGTGCACGTGAAATGGGTAAAATCAAAAATGCACTTGAATGAGCGTATTTTTTAATACTTTTGAATTAAATACTTTAATATTTAGCATATTAAAGTATATAGATTGTGTAGACAAGATGATATGGTCATTGCGCACATGCATTCACATGCACACGCGTGCAATGCTAAAATATTAATGAACTTTGTACAAATCTAGTTATACGTTGTTAAAGTCTCAAATGCATAGAGTTTGTCTTATTTAATGAAGCTTACAGGGATTATGGCACCAAAAGGGAGTTGGGGAGCCTTTGGGGAACATCTGTAACGGTACCCGTTACAATTAGCACTAGTTATTTTTCTTCTCGGGAAAATTTTGTCCGCGAATGATCTTGTAAACTACACATCCGATTTAGGTGAAATGTTTTTAGGGTCAGTAGACATGTTATGTAGATTTGCGGAACGAAGGTCATTTTGCGCGCACGTGCTTGCAAGAGCGTGCACGTGCAACACGTGAAATGACCGATTTTATTGATATAGGCGTAACTTTTTACATTTTTGATGAAATGCTTTAAAACTCATAATATAAGGATATATTAGTAGCATAGACAATATCACATGATCAAAATAGCAAGATCTCACGCGCATGCACGTGCGCTTCGCTCTGATTGGCTGAAACTAAAGTCTCAATATCTTTTTTGTTTTTTGACGAAATCCTTTGAAATTTTGAACATAGCCATACATTAGGATATCGTACAACTTGATATATAGCAATTGTCATGAAAGTACGTGCATGCACGTGCGCTGCAATCTGATTGGCTGAAACTTTAAATAGCTATAACTCCTTTGATTTTCAACCAAACAGAATGGGATTTGGAACATAGATAGATATAATGGACTTCTACAAGATGGTATGGTAATCATGCACATGCATACACGTGCACTGCAATCTGATTGGCTGAAACTTTAAACAGCTATAACTCCCTTGGTTTTCAATCAAACGGAGTGGTATTTAGAACATAGATAGATGTAATGGACTTCTACAAGAAGGTATGGTTACCATGCCCATGTATGCTCGTGCGTGCACGTGAAATGAGTAAAATCAAAAACACACTTGAATGAGCGTATCTTTTAATAATTTTTGATTAAATACATTAATATTTAGTGTTTTAAAATACATAGATTGTGTAGAAGGATGATATGGTCATTATGACATGTATTCACATGTGCACGCGTGCAATGCTAAAATTTGAATGAACGTGGTACACTTCTGGGTAAACGTTGTTAAAATCTCAAATGCATAGAGTTTGTCTTATTTAATGAAGCTTACAGCTTACAAGGAATATGGCACCAAAAGGGAGTTGGGGAGCGTTTGGGGAACATCTGTAACGGTCCCCGTTACAATTAGCACTAGTTATTATTATTTTTTTTTTTCTTATTTGTTCTCCGGTACTTTTTTTGTCCGCGAGTGTTCTCAGAAACTGTTCACCCAACTGAGCTAAAACCTTTTTAGGGTTAATAGGTGTGTAGTGTAGGTGTGCGGAACGAAGGTCATTTTGCGCGCATACGCATGCACGTGCGTGCGCGTGAAATGAGTAAATTGACTGATATACTTGATATAGCTATTACTTTTACATTTTTTGATGAAATGATTTGAAACTCATCATATAAAGATATATTAATACTGTTGATAATGTGACATTGTCAGATTAGCACGAACTCACGCGCATGCACGTGCGCTTCGCTCTGATTGGCTGAAACAAAGACCTCAATATCTTTTCTGTTTTTTGACGAAATACTATGAAATTTGAAACATAGGGATACTTTAGGATGTTCTACAATATGATATATAACAATTGTCATGTAAACACGCGCATGCATGTTCACTGCAATCTGATTGGCTTAAACTTTAAATGGCTATAACTCCTTTGTTTTTCAACCAAAAAGTATGGGATTTAGAACATAGACAGACATAATGGACTCCTACAAGGAGGTGTAGTCGTCATGCACATGCATGCATGTGCGTGCACGTGTGCTTTGCTGTGATTGGCTGAAATAGAAATCGCAATATCTTTTTTAATTTATGACAAAATGCTTTGAAATTTTAAACATAGTCATGCATTAGGATGTCCTACAATATGATATATAACAGTTGTCGTGAAAACATGCGCATACACGTGCGCTGCAATCTGATTGGCTTAAACTTTAAATGGCTATAACTCCCTTGTTTTTCAACCAAACAGGATGGGATTTAGAACATAGACAGACATAATAGACTCCAACAATATGGTATGGTCCTCATGCACGTGCGTGCACGGGTTCTTCATTCTGATTGGGTGAAACAAAAATCTCAATATCTTTTCCGTTTTTTGAAGAAATGCTACGAAATTTAAAACATAAGCATACAATAGGATGTCCTACAATATGATGTATAACAATTGTCATTAAATTACACGCATGCACGTGCGCTGAAATCTGATTGGCTTAAACTTTAAATGGTTATAACGCCCTTGGTTTTCAAGGAATAGGATGGTTTTTAGAATATTGATAGACATAATGGACCCCTACAAGAAGGTATGGTCATCATGCACATGCATGCACGTGCGTGTACGTGAAATGAGTAAAATTAAGAATATGCTTGAATAAGTGACCTTTATAATACTTCTGGATTTAATGCCGTGATATTAAGTCTATTTGAATATATATACATAGTGTAGAAAAGATGATATGATCATTACAGACATGCATTCACATGAGCTCGCATGTAATGCAAAAATTTAGATATATTTTGTAGTCTTCTGGGATAACGTTAAGTCTAAATTGCACAAAGTATGTCGTATTTATTAGAGCATAAGGAAATATGGCACAAAAAGGGAGTTGGGGAGCGTTTGGGGAACATCTGTAACGGTCCCCGTTACAATTAGCCCTAGTTATAACTGCTGTTCATAAGCTATAATTGTGAATTGACCATCTACATGTATTTCTAATATACATTTTTTACAAAGTCATGTATATAGTCTGCTGTTGGTTTGCGTCATTTGTCATTTGTCAATTATAAATGATTATTGTAGTACTAATCTCAAATCTAAAGTAATTTGATGTACGGTAAATATTTACTTCAAATCTTAAAAGCACTTCACCAGAATACAATTTTTTTATCTGTACATATGCCATCCCCTGTTCAGATTGACATTTCGGCATTTTATTTTTTTAGACGGGGGTGGGGTGCAAAAATAATTGACATGACCGTAATCTAAATATTCTTGGAAGACAGACATCTCTGCCGAATTCAATTTTGAAAATTTTTTTTTAAATGTGTCACTCCGACCACAAAGTATGTGCATTTTGAGGTATGTATAAATGTTTTATAATTATGGTGTTATAGAGAGACTTTCGAGATTTCAGTATCCCTGCCTGATAGTCTAGCTATTTTTTTTTTAATATTTAAAAATAATTTCTGTAGGAGTATTTGGGAGATAATTTTAAAAGCTAGGGTAGGTAGACTTGACACTGGTTGAATACGGATAATTTTTATTTACTCTTGTATATTGAACTAACTCTCTCTCTCTCTCTCTCTCTCTCTCTCTCTCTCTCTCTCTCTCTCTCTCTCTCTCTGCAACCATCCCTTAGGGCAATAATAGGTATAAGATCCTACGCACTTTGTGTTGTCCATTTATAAAGCCTAAGGACAGATCAAGGACTTTTTTTCAGGCGGGATGTCGAAACTTCATAAATTGTATAATAATTTTAATTTGGACGAGAAGTTAACCCAAACGGCCAAATTGAAAAAGAAACTAGGATGAGAGAAACTAGGATGAGCAATGAGCTCACTAAATGATACCGCCGCCTCCCATATGGCTATAATGGCAAATTCCATATTTTGCTGTTGTCGCTAAACTCAAAATACGTGTCGGATCAAAAAGTAAAATAAGAGGTGCACAATGGTAATATGTATTAAGATTCTGTGAAAGTTTTACGTGTATTTAATATCACCAAGTGGTATAAAAGGATTTGCGGATAAGAGATGGGTACCCCAAAGCGTAGCAGACGGACGGACGGACATAACAATTACTAAATACCCTCCCACTTTTCAAGCGGGAGATATAATAAACGTGAAATATACATCACAGGAATGGGTACATCGGGAACTTTCTCAAATACCTTCTCGAACGCATTAATTGGCGTCGGTAGCAAATTGAAAGTGGGGGGAGGGGGGCTAGGTGCAAAGAATTCTTTTTTATACATTCAAAAAATCTGACAAGCTTAAAAAAGGGAGACATGTCCTTTTCCTAAACAGGAATATCCTATTTCGTGTGGGGGAATGGGGAGGAGGTGGTTCGAACTTCAGTAACAAATTTTTTTTGGACAACAGACAATGGAATTTTTATATGTAATTGTAGGTAGAATGCAGAAATCTTCTCGGGGGATTTCCTCTCTCTTTTTATCTTTTTCTAGTAATCATTAATTATTGATGTCTAGAAATTTAATTCACATTAAATTCTATTTTCATTATCATTGTATCACAGAATCAAACTCGTTTATTATATCCCTCGCGACCCACCAGTCAGCCTTTTTTTTTTGTCAGCGCAACTTCTTATAAACTAATGTATAAACTAATGCACAGGGTTTTGTCGAACTTTCGAGATTTTTAAAAAAGTCAGTGTGTCTGTATCTGTGCAGCACGAGGAAATTCCAAAATTGTTTTTTTTCCGGGAATTTCCACACTTTCACATTTAGATTTTGGCCATATCTTGAATATAGAAGATGAGCAGTTTGTCAGGACAATTCCTCATAAACCGCTGCATACAATTTCGTCAGAATTTTGCAGATATTTAGGACAATGTGTATAGATGTGCATATTACAAGGAAATTTCGATTCCTTTATTTTTTCTGTGAATATTAGCACTTCGACTTTTGTGGAAGCGTGGGGTATGTGAATTTGCTCACTTTTTCTTTCATTGTTCATAAAATTATAAATAACTTTAAATCAAATTATATTAGGTCTAATAAAGCCAATACACATTATTTAAATGATTATATTTGATCATAAAGAAATCCGATCTGTTTCTGACGTTTTTCTTAAAGTATTTTTTATGAGAGAGTTATGCATATTTTATTACCACCCCCCTTTCACAGGAAATATCTTTAAAATGAGAATGATTCTTAATAATGCATGCTTTATTATAAATTTGATGAAGTTAAGCCATTTTTCAAAAATTTTATTTACACCAATTACAGACAAGTGTAATGTTTATTCTTGAAAAAAAAATTATTTGCATTTTCTTCAGTCAACCCCACGGCGCTTTCAACCTTTGATAATTTCCCTGATCAAATAAAATGATAGACATGGACCACGTGTGTCAAGGCAGTTTTTATTGTTGAGTTAGCAATGGATTACATGACTTCTGAGATGCATTTTTCATTAAAAGTAAAACAGGATAATTCTTTCGACATGTGCACATCCCTGTAACGATAGCAGTATTCAGGTAAATATTTCTATCACTGCGTTTGACGCGTTTTTTTGACTGACCTGCATGGGATTTTTGCTCTACTTGAATGTATTCCGTGTAAGTGTATTTTCTATATTGCAGCAAGTGCATTCAAAAATTATTGAATTCTCGGTATAGTTCTAGTTTTTGTTGAATTTTTACTTTTCAAACATGTATTGGTCAGTTTATGGACTTCTAAAAACTACGCTATCGGAGATGTGCACATGTCGACAGCCAGGATAGAAAATCACTCAAGTGAAACGATTGTAAAAGCCAATATATAGCAGGCAATCGCAACTTCTCGGGCCTTTCCAACTAGCGGAAAAACGACCTCGAATGTATATGGGAGCCGCCATGACAACCCTCCCTTTTCGCGATCTTTGAAATAAATACATGGGGACCTTTTATCTGTGGAATATGAAAATTAACTTTATTCAATGTAAGAATATTACCTAAAATATACAATAGAAAGGACTTCTAACTTCGTCTATCCTATATTTGACTAAAAAGGAAATGTTTAAAATTTTGACATCTGGTGATGTTAATACATGTACATTCGAGGTTGTTTTTCCAAGCTCTGACGGTAAGACCCGAGATGATGCGATTGATATAGCACGTAAAGGTGGCCAAAAATGTTCGATTAAATATGGCGGAATCGAAGAAATATGGCGGACAAAGGCGTACAGGAATGTAGTAAGTCGTACAAAGATGAAAACTGATACCAGGACGCCGGAACTGTTGAGGGGAAAACTTCCTCTGGTTGGCTCTCATGTCATCTCTAATTTCATTTAAAAGAGCAAGGTCAGTGTTCTCCTGCAGGGCAGTAGAGTTGGTCCGGCTTCTCTCGGCAATTTCTGCTCGGGCAGCCACATTTCTCAGCTCCTCCAAGGATTTTGGGTCCACCTTGTTTACGTCTGCTACAATGTCTGGTTTCAAGCCATTCATGATGACAGTCACAGGATGAAAAGCCAGGTTTCCCAAATTTGGAAACCCGATGGAAACATATGGGAATCGTGACATCAGTAGTTTCCATATAGTTTCCATTTTATGGAAACCACATAGTGGTTTCCACATAGATTCCCGACATGGAAACAATCAACCTGTGGTTTCCCGTAAGTTTCCCAAGATAGGAAACCATGGAAACATGCCCTGGTGGTTTTCATGTAGATTCCCGACATGGAAACAACCAACCTGTGGTTTCCCGTTAGTTTCCCAAGATAGGAAACCGTGGAAACATGCCCTGGTGGTTTCCATGTAGATTCCCGACATGGAAACAACCAACCTGTGGTTTCCCGTTAGTTTCCCAAGATAGGAAACCATGGAAACATGCCTCAGTGGTTTCCATATAGATTCCCGACATGGAAGCCACCAATGTGTAGTTTCCCCCATGTATCCCAGGTAGAGAAACTTTGAAAGTATATCTCAATGCTAACCCACCTACTTTTTATTTTACAAAAAGTTAAATATTTTCTGATGTTACCATATGCTTACCAATTATAGAAATATTTCAAAAGTGTTTACATGCTGTATCAAAATAATTGACTTCCCTTCAAACAGTTAAAATAACTAGATGTGTATTTCTGCGTGATAAAATTTAATATTTCAGCACCGTGAACGCAATTTAATATTAAAGATTTATCAAATAAGTTTTGGTAAACTTGTATAGAATGCATGAAATGGAATAGAGAAAATTAAGTGCAGTTATGTAGATATCAATCATTTCCGATCCCACTTTCTTGTAAGCTGTCTATGTTGAATGTTCCTTTGAAAAAAAATGCGAGAGCGAAGAGCACTTTTAATGATATCATTTACAGAAAAGGTAAAAAGATCGATAAAAAAGTAAATAAAGAAATATGTCAAGTTGCGATTATATAAAATGTAGTGATTAAGGACAGATGAGACGTTCCTCAATAATATAATTATAATTTTTTTTCCAATATTTTGACATTGAAGACTTACTCTTTTTACATTATAACATGTATTCACAAAAACTCAAGGTACTTTACAAGGCATTTTGTGTGAGATACCAGAGGTTGGCATCCCTTATATACCGGGGTAATCCTTCAGGAAAAAAATCTTCAGTTGGTTTGTCACAATTACATTTTTAGTGTAAGTTTCAAATTTTGAAAAACCAGTTTAGAAAGTAATAAAGATTTTTATACAAATTTATCATACATCAATATGAAGATTCACAAAACAGATACTTAATGGGAAACGTATCGTCTGACCTTAAAAAAAACAAAATATAGAAGAGTACATGTAAGTATGGTTACATAGAGATCAATGTAAATTGGTCAGATAAAATCCATCGAATTGGTTGGGGGCTGAGTATTATCATACTAGTATTTTACTTTAGTAAGATTGTTTTTTTTTAATTTAATAAATTATTATTATTATTGGGGTGGGTGGATTGCTTTTCATTTTTTCCTACAGAAGCCCCCCCCCCCTTTAAAAAAAAAAATAAAACCACACTTGAAAAAGTCACTAAAGTCGGCCTGTGTAATAACTACGGGCACCTGTCCTCACGTGCCATATTAGGTGGAGACACGTGCCGCGAAGACACCTGTCACTGTGTATTTTTTGTATATTCTATGTGAATTGAGACGGTTTTCTACCTAAAGGGAACAATGGGCTGTTGTCAAGCATGTACACACACAGCCTCCGACCGAAAATTCGTTTGAATTAAGATGTGTTTTTTTATCAATTAAAAAATTGTATATTTCATAAATAAAGTTATACAACAATGTACAAGAGAACATTTTTATAAAATAACATACATTTAATTTAAGATGTTCAATGAAAGAACGAACTATTTAGAATTTTTATTTCAATTTTCATTACTGATTTGAAAAAACTATGCTCTTTAGAAATTAAATAATTTTCTATAGGTATTGATTAGATCTAAATTCTCGTCGTGTATAATTATATTAAATCAGAATTACTTAATAGATCAATGTGAAATCAACACTGTATTTAATAGTCTTGATGAGTTTTTGTGTGAAATTTGTAATCCAACGTACTATACATAAGCATTTATTAGATAATGTTATAATATTCATTACATAATACTTTTTTTCCTTTTTTGTTTATATGTACGCAGATCCCCGTGTAGTAAACGTCTGCACTTTTCGCATAAAATTACAATGTTGGGTCCTAAATGCACATATGATCATGCACATATATTTAACAAACTTTAAAAATGTCAGCCATTCTTTTCTCAAAAGGCCATTTCTCTAGATAAAGAAAAGTCTATAATATTTTGCATCATTTTGTTTTCCTGAAGAACAACGGCATTTAAAGAAGTGGATGCTAAGGCAATCTATTAAAAGAATTAATTGTATAATTGTCACGACTGTATTTTTGTGCAGTTTTTGTTGATTTCATTACATAAAGGTATGAAGTTTGTCAATTATTATAGTTAAACAAACATTTCTTTATCTAAATTGTACATTACTTTATTTTTATTCCCCGACATGCTACTCTTTTTAAAAAAGATGCGTAACATTTTTAAATTTGACTAATAGACTCGAACTTCAGGCCTGTAGGAAAGTAATTTCCGTTAGGGTAATAAACTTACCGGGATTTTTTTTTTTACTAGCATACCTTACCAGATTTCTTAACGAAAAAAAAACATTAAAAGAAATACAGGGCGGGACCAGCTAAAGCTGTATATGCATAAGTATACAGCCCTTTACATCAACGAGTATCTAGATGACTTTTGACATAATTTTTCCCATGACCCACATACCCATCACGACTAAATACTGAATTCAATTCTATTATATTTTCTTGCCTTTTATTAGATGTAAGTTTTATTCCATCTTGAGATACATGTAATTTAACTCTCCTAAGAAAAAGATCTTCAACATCCTAATTCATTTAACAATTTTACGTGTTAAAATGATGTGGGAAAGTTATTAGCTAAAGGCAAAGAAGTTTCAAGTACAATTTAGGCCTACATGTAGCAAATAGAGAAACGTCTAGAAGGCCCACCAGTAATAATACAGTATATTGATAGCAGGCTCAAAATCTAATTAAAACCAGAAAAGGAGGGAGTTCTAGTAGTATTTTAATCCCCCCAAAAATTATAAGCAATTAATTATTAAACACTGAACTTTTCAATCATCACTATTGAAATAAAAAAAAAATTAAGGACGGTTATTGTTAATTATACATGCATTATAATTGTAACTCATTTTCATGCCTTTAAGGATTCCTGTGGAACGTCCGCAATTAAAAAAAAATGTACTTTTAAAGGTTTAACATCTTTTGATGTGACGTTATAAATTCATAATTATAACAGTTAAAAGTAGCGGGGAAGGGGGGGGGGGTACTTTCAGCTAGGACGGCCACTACCAACAACCAAGCCCCGAACCCCTGATCCCGAAGGCAAATAAGTTGAGGTGTCACGCAAGAAACATAATTTTTCTCTGCTCTCACGTATTTAACCGCTTTTTATCTAAATATACAAGGCCTACACATCATATCGACAAAAAATATTTTAATAGGAGCCCCTCTTTTTATTCCATGAACAGGGGAAAACTTCTAAATTTCGCCATGACAACCCTCCCTTTTCGCGATCTTTGAAATAAATACATGGGGACCTTTTATCTGTGGAATATGAAAATTAACTTTATTCAATGTAAGAATATTACCTAAAATATACAATAGAAAGGACTTCTAACTTCGTCTATCCTATATTTGACTAAAAAGGAAATGTTTAAAATTTTGACATCTGGTGATGTTAATACATGTACATTCGAGGTTGTTTTTCCAAGCTCTGACGGTAAGACCCGAGATGATGCGATTGATATAGCACGTAAAGGTGGCCAAAAATGTTCGATTAAATATGGCGGAATCGAAGAAATATGGCGGACAAAGGCGTACAGGAATGTAGTAAGTCGTACAAAGATGAAAACTGATACCAGGACGCCGGAACTGTTGAGGGGAAAACTTCCTCTGGTTGGCTCTCATGTCATCTCTAATTTCATTTAAAAGAGCAAGGTCAGTGTTCTCCTGCAGGGCAGTAGATTTGGTCCGGCTTCTCTCGGCAATTTCTGCTCGGGCAGCCACATTTCTCAGCTCCTCCAAGGATTTTGGGTCCACCTTGTTTACGTCTGCTACAATGTCTGGTTTCAAGCCATTCATGATGACAGTCACAGGATGAAAAGCCAGGTTTCCCAAATTTGGAAACCCGATGGAAACATATGGGAATCGTGACATCAGTAGTTTCCATATAGTTTCCATTTTATGGAAACCACATAGTGGTTTCCACATAGATTCCCGACATGGAAACAATCAACCTGTGGTTTCCCGTAAGTTTCCCAAGATAGGAAACCATGGAAACATGCCCTGGTGGTTTTCATGTAGATTCCCGACATGGAAACAACCAACCTGTGGTTTCCCGTTAGTTTCCCAAGATAGGAAACCGTGGAAACATGCCCTGGTGGTTTCCATGTAGATTCCCGACATGGAAACAACCAACCTGTGGTTTCCCGTTAGTTTCCCAAGATAGGAAACCATGGAAACATGCCTCAGTGGTTTCCATATAGATTCCCGACATGGAAGCCACCAATGTGTAGTTTCCCCCATGTATCCCAGGTAGAGAAACTTTGAAAGTATATCTCAATGCTAACCCACCTACTTTTTATTTTACAAAAAGTTAAATATTTTCTGATGTTACCATATGCTTACCAATTATAGAAATATTTCAAAAGTGTTTACATGCTGTATCAAAATAATTGACTTCCCTTCAAACAGTTAAAATAACTAGATGTGTATTTCTGCGTGATAAAATTTAATATTTCAGCACCGTGAACGCAATTTAATATTAAAGATTTATCAAATAAGTTTTGGTAAACTTGTATAGAATGCATGAAATGGAATAGAAAAAATTAAGTGCAGTTATGTAGATATCAATCATTTCCGATCCCACTTTCTTGTAAGCTGTCTATGTTGAATGTTCCTTTGAAAAAAAATGCGAGAGCGAAGAGCACTTTTAATGATATCATTTACAGAAAAGGTAAAAAGATCGATAAAAAAGTAAATAAAGAAATATGTCAAGTTGCGATTATATAAAATGTAGTGATTAAGGACAGATGAGACGTTCCTCAATAATATAATTATAATTTTTTTTCCAATATTTTGACATTGAAGACTTACTCTTTTTACATTATAACATGTATTCACAAAAACTCAAGGTACTTTACAAGGCATTTTGTGTGAGATACCAGAGGTTGGCATCTCTTATATACCGGGGTAATCCTTCAGGAAAAAAATCTTCAGTTGGTTTGTCACAATTACATTTTTAGTGTAAGTTTCAAATTTTGAAAAACCAGTTTAGAAAGTAATAAAGATTTTTATACAAATTTATCATACATCAATATGAAGATTCACAAAACAGATACTTAATGGGAAACGTATCGTCTGACCTTAAAAAAAACAAAATATAGAAGAGTACATGTAAGTATGGTTACATAGAGATCAATGTAAATTGGTCAGATAAAATCCATCGAATTGGTTGGGGGCTGAGTATTATCATACTAGTATTTTACTTTAGTAAGATTGTTTTTTTTTAATTTAATAGATTATTATTATTATTGGGGTGGGTGGATTGCTTTTCATTTTTTCCTAGAGAAGCCCCCCCCCCCCCTTTAAAAAAAAAAAATAAAACCACACTTGAAAAAGTCACTAAAGTCGGCCTGTGTAATAACTACGGGCACCTGTCCTCACGTGCCATATTAGGTGGAGACACGTGCCGCGAAGACACCTGTCACTGTGTATTTTTTGTATATTCTATGTGAATTGAGACGGTTTTCTACCTAAAGGGAACAATGGGCTGTTGTCAAGCATGTACACACACAGCCTCCGACCGAAAATTCGTTTGAATTAAGATGTGTTTTTTTATCAATTAAAAAATTGTATATTTCATAAATAAAGTTATACAACAATGTACAAGAGAACATTTTTATAAAATAACATACATTTAATTTAAGATGTTCAATGAAAGAACGAACTATTTAGAATTTTTATTTCAATTTTCATTACTGATTTGAAAAAACTATGCTCTTTAGAAATTAAATAATTTTCTATAGGTATTGATTAGATCTAAATTCTCGTCGTGTATAATTATATTAAATCAGAATTACTTAATAGATCAATGTGAAATCAACACTGTATTTAATAGTCTTGATGAGTTTTTGTGTGAAATTTGTAATCCAACGTACTATACATAAGCATTTATTAGATAATGTTATAATATTCATTACATAATACTTTTTTTCCTTTTTTGTTTATATGTACGCAGATCCCCGTGTAGTAAACGTCTGCACTTTTCGCATAAAATTACAATGTTGGGTCCTAAATGCACATATGATCATGCACATATATTTAACAAACTTTAAAAATGTCAGCCATTCTTTTCTCAAAAGGCCATTTCTCTAGATAAAGAAAAGTCTATAATATTTTGCATCATTTTGTTTTCCTGAAGAACAACGGCATTTAAAGAAGTGGATGCTAAGGCAATCTATTAAAAGAATTAATTGTATAATTGTCACGACTGTATTTTTGTGCAGTTTTTGTTGATTTCATTACATAAAGGTATGAAGTTTGTCAATTATTATAGTTAAACAAACATTTCTTTATCTAAATTGTACATTACTTTATTTTTATTCCCCGACATGCTACTCTTTTTAAAAAAGATGCGTAACATTTTTAAATTTGACTAATAGACTCGAACTTCAGGCCTGTAGGAAAGTAATTTCCGTTAGGGTAATAAACTTACCGGGATTTTTTTTTTTTACTAGCATACCTTACCAGATTTCTTAACGAAAAAAAAAACATTAAAAGAAATACAGGGCGGGACCAGCTAAAGCTGTATATGCATAAGTATACAGCCCTTTACATCAACGAGTATCTAGATGACTTTTGACATAATTTTTCCCATGACCCACATACCCATCACGACTAAATACTGAATTCAATTCTATTATATTTTCTTGCCTTTGATTAGATGTAAGTTTTATTCCATCTTGAGATACATGTAATTTAACTCTCCTAAGAAAAAGATCTTCAACATCCTAATTCATTTAACAATTTTACGTGTTAAAATGATGTGGGAAAGTTATTAGCTAAAGGCAAAGAAGTTTCAAGTACAATTTAGGCCTACATGTAGCAAATAGAGAAACGTCTAGAAGGCCCACCAGTAATAATACAGTATATTGATAGCAGGCTCAAAATCTAATTAAAACCAGAAAAGGAGGGAGTTCTAGTAGTATTTTAATCCCCCCAAAAATTATAAGCAATTAATTATTAAACACTGAACTTTTCAATCATCACTATTGAAATAAAAAAAAAATTAAGGACGGTTATTGTTAATTATACATGCATTATAATTGTAACTCATTTTCATGCCTTTAAGGATTCCTGTGGAACGTCCGCAATTAAAAAAAAAATGTACTTTTAAAGGTTTAACATCTTTTGATGTGACGTTATAAATTCATAATTATAACAGTTAAAAGTAGCGGGGAAGGGGGGGGGGGGGTACTTTCAGCTAGGACGGCCACTACCAACAACCAAGCCCCGAACCCCTGATCCCGAAGGCAAATAAGTTGAGGTGTCACGCAAGAAACATAATTTTTCTCTGCTCTCACGTATTTAACCGCTTTTTATCTAAATATACAAGGCCTACACATCATATCGACAAAAAATATTTTAATAGGAGCCCCTCTTTTTATTCCATGAACAGGGGAAAACTTCTAAATTCTAATATAAAATCTCATAATCACACATAATCATAGTGAATATAAACAGTTTGTTTATTTTCCCATCCTGCATCGCTCTGCAGGCGCTTTATTTCATTGGTCAATTTCCCGAGGCGCCATTTTTGGAGGATCGCGAGAAGGACGAAGAAGAAGGTGTGAGCAGCTCGTAAATGTGAAAAGTTGATGTTTTCACCACCCAGTGTCTTTAAGACTGTGATAAATGCAATGACAAACGACCAAGGATTAATGTACGTATATTTTTGTTAACTTTTTACGGCAAATAATTGTAATATTTGGCAACAGCAAATCTTCACTATCGGAGGCAACTTTTGTTCTGACGCCATTTTAAAAAGTTGGATATCTAAGTTTTAAATTGTTAAGTGCATATATTGCAAAAGAGAGAGAGAGAGAGAGAGAGAGAGAGAGAGAGAGAAAGAGAGAGAGATTTGAGACAGTGATACAACATAACTTAAATAGATTATAGAGGTCCCAAGGCACCGTATGTTGTAAAATGGCAACGTTTCGCCTTTCACCATGTTTATTAAAATGTATGCTCAATATCTATGTTCTCTCTCTAAATATAAATGAATACTTTTTCGGATTATATATTTTTAACCCCGCTCAAATTATCCGGATGATAATAGTTATACCGAGCATGGTTTCGTAGTTAAATTCAGACTGTAGTACATCCGGTTTGAATTTCTTCTGACTTTCCGTTTTCGGATAGCCAACTCTTTTGATTTTTGGAACTTATGACTTATGGCAAGGTATGAATGAAATACTTTTGGTTCAAAACCTTGATAAAAGCATCAATATTTTTACAAAAAGTGTCTTCAATCTCAGCTTATCCGATTATCATGAAGGATATCATCATTCAGAACAGTTGGAATAGATTGTAGCCAATACTGTAGTTTAACCCTTAATCATATGCATGATGATGATATGGAGGGAAAATATGCATAAAAAAGTGAATGTAGGTGAAAACCTGTCCACTTCTCTGAAGAGAATAGGTTTGTTTATTGAAATAGTTTACTGCTCAAAAGATTTTTTTGTACTATCTAACCTGCTGAGATGAACAGATGAAGATGTAAAAAAAGAAAATTAAGCCTTCATAGTGAATTAATATTGATAGTATGTTTCAAAATGCTTATTAAAACTTGGTAATAAAATACAGAACACTTTAAAGCTGAATACGATTCGTAAAAGGAATCTGTCCGCCATTTTTGTTCCCAAGTCTATCTTCTCTGCAGACCGCTATAAATAGGGCAGCAGTTGGTCACTGTTCAGTGTAATCAGTCTACATTGGTGAAGACGGACGTATGCTCTACAGAAGAAGTCGATAGCGAAAGTAATAACGTAATACTTCATCTAATGCAGGAAAATAAGATAACAAATAAGTTTATAACAATTATAGTTTTATAAGTCAGTAAAATATACAAAAAACACAGATAAATGTAACTGCAATAAAATTCTAGAAAAAGGTAATGCAAGATAACCAGCACGATCACGGGTTGCTATTCCACGCCAATACCTGTGACAATAAAGCAGTCAGGTTTAACGATTGCAACGAGTATACCCTAGTATTGATGTATCGTAGATAATGCTATCGAAAATGGCGTATGCCTATTTACGAGTTGTGTTCAGCTTTAAGTTGAGAAGAAAACAAGTAAATAATCAAGCACAATTAAACTACTTACATACATGTACAGTGTACATGGTATCGTCTAACTGAACAGACTTAGCTGTCTGTGTCATAAAAAATAATATGCTTCTTATATCTGAATATAATTATAAGTTTATAACATACGCCACATTCTACATAACTGTGGTGCAGGCAAACAATGAGTCGAGCACAATATCATATTCTGCTGGTGAGCTATTGCATTAGATTAAATATTTTGAAAAAAAGACTTGTATGAAATAGTGAATTAGTGATGGTTGTCCTGACATAGGAGAAGTAGAATGGTACAAACTAGTTGATGATCATTTGTTTGAAATTTTTATATGCCTGAATTGATAGATTTGGCACGTGTATTGATTTTGTCCTTTCTGTCTGTTGTCAACTTGAACCATTGCCATGACTTTTGAACTGTGAGAGATAGAGACTTCATATTTGGTATGCATACTATGATAATTAAGTTCTTTGAAATGCAACAAGGTCAATGACCTTGTGACTTTGGCTGTAATTATATGTTAAAATAGCTTTTTTGAACTTTTGCCATAACTGTTTATCTGTGTCTGTCTGTTGTCAACTTAAACCTTCACCATAACTTTAGAACTATATGAGATAGTGACATCATATTTAGTATGCATACTCCACTTATGAAGTGCTTTCACATGACAACAAGGACAGTGATTATGTGATCTTGATTGTGACCTATATGCTAAAAAAATTGCTTTTTTGAAACTTTGTTGCCGCCGGGCACATAGTGTTTTACAAGCGCATCTTGTTTTGTTTTTTTTGCCCATCCCTGTTGTTGCTAATGCTATTACATAATTAGTTTAAATTAGAATGCAATAGTACCTTAACATAATTTATCATTTCAGAGAGAAGAAAACTGCATGACTTTAAAAGAAAACCAGTGAGATAAAATCATATAAAATGTATGATGATTCAGGATGTGGTCATTTGGTAAGTGGTAATTAAATCATGATTGGTATGTATAACAATTGCCTGAAAAAAAATGATTCTAAATTTTAAATACTGAGCTGTGGTTTATCAGCTGTGAGCTACAAGAAGTTTTATGTAAAAGCTAGGGCTGAAACAATTTGCCCCCTCCATGTTATGTATGTATTGTCGTGATTGACATACAATCAGTTCTCTAATACATACACTACAGTAAAACTTTGTCATCTCGAACCTGAATTGAAGAGGAAAAAACTTTGAGATCTCTCAAAAAATTGGCATAATCATGTTATTCGCTTCGCGAATGGAATAAGTTTGACGTTGTACACGTTAACGTCATTTCTTATATAAGAGGGATTCTAATGATGTTATACAGTTTATATTATTATTTTCGAATATTTAGTAGTATTGACTACTATTTCAGGAAATAAAATAATACGAGAGAGAGAGAGAGAGAGAGAGAGAGAGAGGTCCAATGCTGGATTCTTTAGATAATCGTTCATATATATGAAGAATGGGTGACGAATGAAATGCCATGGGTATATATATATACAGAGACAACATTCTAAAATTTTATAAAAGGGGAGATTTTCAAAGGAAAAAGTTCGTTTTAAATATATATGAAGAACAGGTAGCGAATCAAATAACATGAGTATATATATACAGACGCAACATTCTAAAAAACCTCTGAAAGGGGAGATTTTCCCCGGAAAAGGGTTTCTTTGGGGGTAATTCAGATAAAAATGGGGCTTGGATTTTTTTGGGGTTTCATTCTTAAAATGATCATTTTTCAAATGATCAGGGTAAATTATAGGGAGCGAATCAAATAACATGAGTATATACCGACACAATTGTCCCCTTTTAATACTTTTCACGTAAACTGAAGTATATAATACCACAAAAAGAAAATACATAAAATAAATGTTACTATTTATTCCGTAAAATTTTATATCTAAATTTATATCATTTACGGAATAAACACAATTTTATTTTTCCCTTTTAGTGCTTTTCACGTAAACTGAAGTATATAATACCAAAAAATGAGAAAATACATATAAAGAAATTAGTTTTAAGATACGCTATTAATTCCGTATGAACAGCAGACAATTAATTAATTACAGGTAGTAAAATAAATTAATTAATTACAGGTAGTAAAATAAATGTTGCTATTTATTCCGTAAAATTTTATATCTAAATTTATACATGTATCATTTACGGAATAAACACAATTTTATTTTCCCCTTTCAATGCTTTTCACGTAAACTGAAGTATATAATACCACAAAGAGAAAATGCATGAAAAGAAATTAGTTTTAAGATACGCTATTAATTCCGTATGAACGGCAGACAATTAATTAATTGAAACTAGTAAAATAAATGTTGCTATTTATTCCGTAAAGTTTTATATCTAAATTCATATCATTTACGGAATAAACACATTTTTTAAAATTTAGCTTATTGATGACTTAATGAGAAAATAAATAATTGAATAAAGTTTGTTATTTATTCCGTTAATTTTAATTGAAATTTATGGATATGGCCTAATTGACTCTCATGCAAGGAAAAACAGAACTTGCGGCGGTATATACTCATGTTATTTGATTCGCTCCTTATAATTTGCCTTGATCATTTGAAAAATGATCATTTTAAGAATGAAAACCCCCAAAAATTCCAAGCCCCATTTTTTATCTGTATGTCCCCCAAAGAAACCCTTTTCCGGGGAAAATCTCCCCTTTCAGAGGCTTTTAAGAATGATGCGTCTGTATATATATACTCAGGTTATTTGATTCGCTACCTGCTCTTCACATATATATGATCGATACGGCCTAATTGACTCTCATGCAAGGAAAAACAGAACTTGCAGCGGTATATACTCATGTTATTTGATTCGCTCCCTATAATTTGCCTTGATCATTTGAAAAATGATCATTTTAAGAATGAAACCCCCCAAAAATTTCAAGCCCCATTTTTTATCTGTATGTCCCCCAAAGAAACCCTTTTCCGGGGAAAATCTCCCCTTTCAGAGGCTTTTAGAATGTTGCGTCTGTATATATATACTCATGTTATTTGATTCGCTACCTGTTCTTCACATATATATGATCGATGCGGTCTAATTGACTCTCATGCAAGGAAAAACAGAACTTGCGGCGGTATATACTCATGTTATTTGATTTGCTCCCTATAAGTTGCCTTGATCATTTGAAAAATGATCATTTTAAGAATGATCCCCCCAAAAAACCAAGCCCCATTTTTTATCTGTATATCCCCCAAAGAAACCCTTTTCCGGGGAAAATCTCCCCTTTCAGAGGTTTTTAGAATGTTGCGTCTGTATATATATACTCATGTTATTTGATTCGCTACCTGCTCTTCACATATATATGATCGATACGGCCTAATTGACTCTCATGCAAGGAAAAACAGAACTTGCAGCGGTATATACTCATGTTATTTGATACACTCCCTATAATTTGCCTTGATCATTTGAAAAATGATCATTTTAAGAATGAAACCCCCAAAAAATTTCAAGCCCCATTTTCTATCTGTATGTCCCCCAAAGAAACCCTTTTCTGGGGAAAATCTCCCCTTTCAGAGGCTTTTAGAATGTTGTGTCTGTATATATATACTCATGTTATTTGATTCGCTACCTGCTCTTCACATATATATGATCGATACGGCCTAATTGACTCTCATGCAAGGAAAAACAGAACTTGCGGCGGTATATACTCATGTTATTTGATTCTATGAGTTGCCTTGATCATTTGAAAAATGATCATTTTAAGAATGAAACCCCCAAAAAATTCCAAGCCCCATTTTTTATCTGTATGTCCCCCAAAGAAACCCTTTTCCGGGGGAAAATCTCCCCTTTCAGAGGCTTTTAGAATGTTGCGTCTGTATATATATACTCATGTTATTTGATTCGCTACCTGCTCTTCACATATATATGATCGATACGGTCTAGTTGACTCTCATGCAAGGAAAAACAGAACTTGCGGCGGTATATACTCATGTTATTTAATTCGCTCCCTATAATTTGCCTTGATCATTTGAAAAATGATAATCTTAAGAATGATCCCCCCAAAAAAACCAAGCCCCATTTTTATCTGAATGACCCCCAAAGAAACCCTTTTCCGGGGAAAATCTCCCCTTTCAGAGGTTTTTAGAATGTTGCGTCTGTATATATATATACTCATGTTATTTGATTCGCTACCTGCTCTTCACATATGTACTCAACAAAAAAAGAAACGCATATTGTTTTAATCGTCAAAGAAATTTTTAAAATGTACATGGAACAACTATTTTTTATATCATTGGATACCTGTGACCTATTTAAAGGACAACATGGGGTTTTAAAACCCAAGTGTTGAATTATCTCCCTTGATTAAACATGTTTATGAAAGAAGTGTTTTTCATGATTTCTTCTAAATCGGATGTCTATTTTCGTTGATACTTTGTATTTAGAGAAACTATTAACACTCCTATTAAACCCATATTTAAGATTTGATTGCAGTGTTGGTGCTGCAATGCCATGCCGAAACAAAGATGAACACAACCAGGCTAACGATGATACTAAACGGAGCTACGCAACAGAAAGTTGCAACTGTATTTGGAATAAATCGATGAGCATTGCAACCGTTAAACTAACGTCTGAAGACCATTATTTGGCCAACCGCAAGTAACCACAACCAGGCAGGACCGTCAGACCCCCCCCCCCCCCCCCCCCCCTCGTCACCTCATGCTATTCAGAACTTGCTGTAAAAACTGCTGCTACAATTGCTGGATGATAAAATCAGCATAAAAGTCCATAAATTGTTCGCACGAGACTGAAAAGAGATGGTATTCCTCCACGATATCCGTACATTGGAATCCCACTAGCATTGAGACTTCGCACAGTACATATTGTTATGCCCCTTGAATTTGGGGGCGATGAAAATGACATCAACTTGACTTTTCAATTTGCAACATAGGACATGTTTGATTTTTATCACAACACACTCTATAATCGCTTAAATAAAATAAGGTTTAAACTGAAAACTTAGATTTTCATATTGTTCTGAATATGCGTTTCTTTTTTTGTTGAGTATATATGATCGATACGGTCTAATTGACTCTCATGCAAGGAAAAACAGAACTTGCGGCGGTATATACTCATGTTATTTGATTCGCTACCTATAATTTGCCTTGATCATTTGAAAAATGATCATTTTAAGAATGAAACCCCCCAAAAATTCCAAGCCCCATTTGTTATCTGTATGTCCCCCAAAGAAACCCTTTTCCGGGGGAAAATCTCCCCTTTCAGAGGCTTTTAGAATGTTGCGTCTGTATATATATACTCATGTTATTTGATTCGCTACCTGCTCTTCACATATATATGATCGATGCGGTCTAATTGACTCTCATGCAAGGAAAAACAGAACTTGCGGCGGTATATACTCATGTTATTTGATTCGCTCCCTATAATTTGCCTTGATCATTTGAAAAATGATAATCTTAAGAATGATCCCCCAAAAAAACCAAGCCCCATTTTTTATCTGTATGTCCCCCAAAGAAACCCTTTTCCGGGGAAAATCTCCCCTTTCAGAGGTTTTTAGAATGTTGCGTCTGTATATATATACTCATGTTATTTGATTCGCTACCTGCTCTTCACATATATATGATCGATACGGTCTAATTGACTCTCATGCAAGGAAAAACAGAACTTGCGGCGGTATATACTCATGTTATTTGATTCGCTTCCTATAATATGCCTTGATCATTTAAGAAATGATCATTTTAAGTATGATCCCCACAAAAAATCCAAGCCCCATTTTTTATCTGTATGTCCCCCAAAGAAACCCTTTTCCGGGGAATAAATCCCCTTTCATAGGCTTTTTAGAATGTTGCGTCTGTATATATATACTCATGTTATTTGATTCCCTACCTGTTCTTCACATATGTATGATCGATACGGTTCTTTCATTTTTTTTTATACCTATTCCGTTATCATACAAGACAGAATTCTCCATTTATTCTCAATATATTTTATTTCCTTAAATTATTGATAATTTTTATTAACGAATGCTAAAACATGATTAAAATCATTCCTATACAGGTTTTGACGTTAACGTGTACAACGTCAAACTTATTCCATTCGCGAAGCGAATAACATGATTATGCCAAAAAATTTGAATGAAAAAGAGGAAATGTTATTAACTGATTTCTTGCTGGTCAGTATTTTGATGACTTTAAGGAAGCTCTAAAAACTGCACACTAAAAAGCTCTAATTTGATATTGGGTAGTTTTATGCAGTTAGAGTGATCTGCCCTTAGATTGAGATTAAGAAAAAAAATTATTTTACAGTCAGTTGGATTACTTGTAAGAGATTAAATTATTTTTAGCTTTATCTAAAATCAAAAATAAAGAAATTATTTGATTATTTTCATAAACTTTCCAAATGTATTAAGTAAACAGCAATGATTTCTGCTCACAAATAGTCCATTGTCTTTGAAAATTTCTTGGGGAAATGATGCACATATGATATGTTCTAAATGAATAAAAAAGGCTCATTATGCACATCTTTATATGATAGATTTTTTTCTCTCCAAAGATTAATTTCTGTAAGTCTGACACTAAGTTTTTAGAGTTTCCTCAATTTTTTAGATACATGTATTCAATGAAATTATTTGAAGTATTAAATTTTGGTAAATTTTATGATAGTAAAAGGTTATGTGGTTGAAAAACAGACCACGGGTAATGGTAATGCATTGTAATCATTACATTTTTTCAAAGTAATGGGGTGCAATGTGTAATGGATCCATCTTTCAATTACAAGCAATTGTAATTTATAGTTTGGTTGAAAATACTTAAAAAAAAACAGCATGCATGCATGACAATAGGGCTTAAATTTTTAATGTCTCTTAATTTTTCAGTGACATTAAAACAGGAATTGTCATCACCAATAGACAAATTTCACATTGCTAAGCGTTGTCTCCAATTGTCGGTGTATCGCTCATTTTTCTCACTTTGTCCTTTGTAAGTTACTTGTATTTTTTCAATCTTCAAACGATATTGAACAATTACGATCTGTATCTGTATGGCCAGAGTATGGGGTAACATGAAAATCATAATGAACATGTTCATAGTATTACAGATTTCACTTCCAAGATATTGACCCTCAAAGTTGGTATGGTTATATAGAGGGAAAACAGCGTCTTAAGCCGATTGACCCCAGATTGACCCTACAAAGGGGAATAACTTTTGTAAATGTGAAATAGAGATCTAAAACTGACTGAATTTTGATCCACCAATTCATGAAGATGATGAGTGGATGTAAATAATGTTGGTCAATTTTTGTAAAAAAAAAAAAAAAAAAAAAATTTAAATTACTTGTTTATAAACCGAGTGTACATGCAATACTGGCATAAAATTACTCATAAGGAACATGTATACTTACACCATGATAAAAGCATATGTGTCCAATGCAGCATATGAATTTCAGGCACATAGCATCGTTTTTGAAAGTGGGGGGGGCCAACCAGAGAATTTTTTTTTTACTTACCTGAAAAAGTTGACAAGCAAAAAAAAAAAATTTCCTATAATATTAGTAAGGTTAGGGAAAAAGTGGGGGGGGGGGGGGGGGGGGGCAACCATCCTTTCAATGAACATTTTCTATAGTAAAGGTTATGCTGGGAAAAAAAAATTTGGGGGCCAGGCCCACCCAGTTGCTACGTCCCTGTAAATCATTAACATACAAGTACATGTATATCTATACTGTAATACATATATATTGCATTGTTTTTAGAGACCTGTTCTGTGGATGCCCTTAGACAGTGTGTCTACCCATCACACCATCTGATATCACTTGTTCTGAGCACATTTCTCTCTCAAACTTAAACTACAGAGAGCCTGTGGATAGAGGATGAAGAGTGACCTTGGACTTATTTTCTAGGTCAAAGGTCAGTATCAAAATGTACTGTATATCTTTATTCAAAGTCGTAGTCCAGAGTATATTTCTCCCTTGGTGTAATCTAGCTTTTATGCAATTGGTGTAGAGGGTCTGCAATGATCTTCAACCAATTTTTTAGGTCAAATATCAAAAATTAAAAAAAATTCTCTCTCTATTAATATTCTTGTTATTATAAAGAGTATATTTTCTCTCAAACTAATTCAACTTAAAGCAGGGTTCTATGAAATTGTAATATATTCTCAATGACATAAAGAGGCTGAAAACATTATTTATATTATGTAAAATTTTTTTCCTTATCATAAAGCATTAAATTTTAAAGAGACACATTAAATGTTGAAATCATATGTATCATGGTCATGGAAAGTAATTATTGATATTGGTATATTAAAGAACATTGACTGATCTTTCAGATTTCTAAGTTATATTCAAGCATTATAATTCTGACACATCATATGATAATTTTATATGAATATTGCAGATCATAGGTGATGTGAAGGAAATACCAGGGGACTGATGTTGAAAGAAGTACTTAATGACGCTTATGAATGGACTTAAATGTGAAAGACTGTTCCATTGTTTATCTAAGATATATGAATTTATTTAGTATTTTGATATCATTGAAAAATACTGTTACAGTTTTTATACATCAAATGAATTATTAAACATATAAAATGGTAATGCTTTTTTTTCTCTTACATTTAATAATTTTTTTGATTGATTTTTGAAAGAATACACATAATTTCACATCGCTTCCTTAAGAAGAGTTAGGGAATCTTGAAGTTTCCCAGTAACTTCAACCAGGAATGGGACTCCAGATAATTCCACCAAGTTTCCGCCACACAGAAACTGCTACACAAGTTCCATATAGTTTCCTGAGTCAAGGAAACTTTAGGAATCGTAAGGTTTAATGAGGTTCCATGTAGTTTCCTGTAATAGGAAACCTTAAGATTCCATCAAGTTTCCATTCCCGGGAAACCACTACACTCCGATTCCCTGTGGTTTCCTGAGTCACGGAAACTTTAGGAATCATGAGGTTTCCCAAGCTTCCATGTAGTTTCCTTAAAAAGGAAACCTTAAGATTCCACCAAGTTTCCATCCCACGGAAACCACTACGCTCCAATTCCATATGGTTTCCTGAGTCAAGGAAACTATAGGAATGGTGAGGTTTCCCGAGCTTCCATGTAGTTTCCCGTAAAAGGAAACCTAAAGATTCCACCAAGTTTCCATTCCACGGAAACCCCCTACGCTCCGATTCCATCAAGTTTCCTGATTCTGGAAACCAGTGGAATCTTTAGGTTTCCCATTACGGGAAACTACATGGATGTTCGGGAAACTTCAGGTTTACAGAGGTTTCCGTGGTTCGGGATACCTTATGGAATCGGAGCGTAGGGGGTTTCCGTGTCAAGGAAACTTGGCGGAATAACCTGGCATCGGCTGCAGAAACCACTGGGAAACATGATGTAAACTTGAGGTTTCCATGTGGTTTCCATAAAGTTTCCCATGATGGGAAACCACTTTTTTCACCCAGTGAGTGATTACCCAATCCTGGTCCACCCGTCTATCGGTAGTCATCTGAGTTACCCTATGGATGAAAATTGTTTTTGGTTCACATCCATCATTTGAAGATTGTTTCTGGAGGATGGTTGGAATTGTTGATGGATGGCCTCCTTGATGGTGAAAAGGGAATGTTTCACTGCTTCATCAAGAGAAAAGGACCACGACTCCGCGACTCTGGCTAAATAAAATAGTTGGGTCTCAATGACCATCTTCTCTGTCAGGCGTTGCATGTTTATGAAGGTTATGAATTTAAGCCACCACTGAATGATGGACGTCTTTCCGTCATACTTGTCTAACTTAACTTTAGGCGTTGTAGCATAAGACAGGGTTGTGTGTGGTTGTTTTGAGCTCCCCCCCGTCTTAGCTGATATTATAGGTTCTCGATCTCCTCCTCCCTGGCTTGAATCTGTCTTGACTCTCGTCGGCGTATTTCCATTTCTCTTAATTGGGATTCTTCATTCTGTTCATGAAGGGCTGCGATCTCTTTCCCCCGTTCCTCTAACATCTTTCTCATCTGTTCTAACTCTGTGTTCTGGTTCTCCATTGGCGACTCTCGTCCTCCATTGGATGGTGTTGGCATCTTGGTGCTCTTGTTCCTTTAAGTTGTATCTCATAAACTCCTTTAGTTATCGTGTCGTGTTTTTGTACGATGTATATTGTTGGGGAAATTGACTCGCTGGCAGTGCGAAGGACCCTTAATGACATAATGTAGTCAAAATAGGTTTGAGGCGATTACTCTGAAATTAGACACAGGGAAGCGCGAAGTTAATGATGCTGCTTTATTCAGGTCTCCGATAAGAATGACTGAAAAAGGATACGCAATCTATATCGGAGACCCGGGCATCCCTGGTCAATTTCGGCAAATCAAAATTTAGTTTCTTTTTTCTCAAATAGTTTCGTTAATTGAAATCGCTATTAAATAGATCACGTGACTGTGATCTCCAGACACTGACCATTATCAATTAATTTACTTTAACACGGGTAATCCCACTAACAAAGAAAAATCTACTGACACCTGAGTATATCTTGACTTAGACACTAGGTAAAAAAAAGATGAAAGGAAACCCTTAGGGACAATATCAAACAATTTAACACCTATCTGCAAATTCACTTGAACCTCTGAATAACAAATTACATCATAATACATTGTTGTGCCATTGTTACAAAACATATCTAACAGATGAATTTTTATAAGTCAATTGAACAGATTTAATTATTTGTCCTGAAATCGGGGATATAAGGTACCCATTTGGAAAGCTTGGCGTCGTACACTTCTATGGAACCCATCTTCGCTTCTTTAGCAATAAAACACAGCTAACAGGTTTATCCAGGGATACAGGTTGCATGTCACTACCTCTTATAAATAATCGTATCCTATCAAGACTTTTTCCTCCCCGTAAGGAAAAGAAATAGGGTCGTTGAAATAGCAGGTGACCGTAAACAGTTGCATGACCTATAAGTGTGCCGTCATCTTCCACAGAGGGTATGATTCTCAATAATGGCAATAATGTTCCTTTCACATAGGAATCTTCAACGACATCACAGCACACGTGTAGGCGTTCGTGATACGGCATGTGCAACGACATTTCCAACAATGCTCATTCCTAATGTCCGTCCAATCGATACGTTTTCGGAAGAGTAACGATAAAATCTCCAGGCACATTTCCTAGGTGCATGAACGGAGTCCTCAGTGAGCCTAAAAATAGATAATGCTCCATTCTAACAGAGCCGAAATTTACACAATGCCTTCTCTGATACTTTCAAACCGTACAATTGCACATCTTTCCATGGAATCCAACTGTTGAATTTTAACGGCCATCCCTACCATTTCACCAACGCTTTATTCTTGACGCGTCTCAATACCTTCTCGATCCGATACATTGTGTCATCAGACACAATCACTTTAGACAATTCAGATTCGTAGAATGTGCCACTCACTGCATCTCCTTCCACGTCTTTTAAAGTGTAGAGAGCCAGTCCTTGTTTCATTTCCCTCGATCCTACCACAAAGAACTCGTAGGTCCAAAGTTCATCGTATTCGCGCTGAAACGGTCTCTGTAAATGGGAGATACGAACCTTATCGCCTACTTTAAATTTATAGCGAATGGATGGTATACCTTTCGATCTCTTTTTCGTCGGAGGTTTGATGTCGTGCTGTATCTTCCACAACGACACTTGATCCCTCTTCTCTACAGCAATCGGAGCTTTCTTGATACTTCGGAGAAACGTCTTATTATAACTCTCCGTTACTTCCGCTAAAACATCAACCCATCGATTTGCTTGACGTTGACTTCGATACCGACTGATGCGTGACTTGATATTCTTGATGGCTCTCGCAGCATAATTGGCTTCACTTTCATTTTGAGTATAAAACTGGTCTATTCCCAAGTATTTGGTTAGTTTTTGTAACCCTTATTCTTGATTTCTACACCCTTGTCCGTCCTTGGTTTGTCGGGCGTCCTTCCTCGGTCAAATATCGACTTTAAGACCGCCACTATTTCAAGCCCCCTGGTGGTACGTAACGGTGCAGTCCAAATATATCGTGAAAAGATGTTAATAACTAGAACAAAGAACCATCGTTGTCTTTGATGTAGGTTGTCATGGAAACCGTGTCTGCATCCCACTGATAATCCATGTTAGGAACAATAACGCGCCGTCTTTTGAAACGGCGACGCACATGTTGATGTAACGTGCAAGTCTCTTGCTTCTGCAACCATTTTCTGATTTTAGCTTTTCCTATAACATACTTTCCGTCTTTTCGAACGGTCCGGTATAATTTGTCTAATCCACTAAAAGACCCTGCATGACTGGTGTTGTAATAAAGAGATTTGAGATGGTCTTCGTAAGTCTTTTTTTTTTCTTTTGTAAAGTACATTTTGATTCCGCCTACCTACTCTTATAAGCTGACAGCCAATTCTAAAACGACAAGAAATACAACTTCGTTCACAGCTTTTGGAGATTTGATCCCCGTGATAATCAACATATCATCAACAATCAAGACATATTGTCGAGTAGAGTAAAATGACGATCACACGTCCTGCATTGGTACTTGGTAGCATACGACCGGAAATTTGAAATACATGTATACGAGAGATGTTGCTCGTACATGTTCATAGTCTCTTTGAGATGACAGCGTAACTTATAGATGGACAAGGCAGATCCATCCTCTTGATGTCTGTATATGTTAATGTTTACATTTCTCAAAAGAGGCCACTTGTGCTGGTGATACCCCTTCAGAGTGCTCCTGTGGATCTTCATGTTTTTCTTTGAGATACTTCATCCATTGCTTGAAATACCGTTTTGTGTTTGATTGCATCTGTTATTTTAAGTGACGATGCAATGTTAAGCAGCGGAAAGCGCATGAATTATCGTCATATGGTTCTCCTCTGTTTTCAGTTTTGTGTAAGCTTGACTTTGACGATAGAATGTAGTGCGGAAGTTGTACGGGTGCACACAAAATACAATTTAAATTAAATAGGTGAATTTGTGTCTAGCACCGGTTTCCACTTGGTATAAGTACGTTATTTCAATATGTAGTCCAAAATATTAAATCGCTGTAAACGTTTTCGGACTTTTTCTAGGTCGGTGCGTCTAGATACATAAATTGGTGGAGGAAACGACGATTCGTTAGTGTACGGAATGAAATATCTGTAATCCCCAGTTTCGGTATTAACAAAAATCAAACCAAATTGAAGATTTAGTCTGAAAGCATGTTGCTGACGGTCATAAATATCATCCAAGGATTCCATAAGCTCAAAAATTGAAATATCGTTGGTAAGAAGGACGTTATATATAGATGTTACGGATCCCTCTTGGTGACGTCGAAGAATGTGTGGGGTGTTCAATTCATATTCTTCTTGTAGTGTTTTGTTTCCAGTCCATGGTTCCTCTCCTTGTAAATAAGGAAAGTATTGCAAGAACCCACCACCTTGCTGCACATGATATCTCATTTGATGTCTGTTCAGGTCACTGCGGGTAGCACATACAAGCTGACATCTTTGACACCGGTATTGACGTTGTGGAGGAGATGAAAACGGGTCTTCTAGGACCTGGTACTGGTGAGGTTGCTCTAGTGGGGTGCTGAGATGACTAAAACATATATATTTTTACAAATTCAATTTATGGGAGTACATGTAAATATACATTAATGGAGAAATAAAGTACATTTACATTAAAATAAATAGATAAATATTGCAATAGGGATAGTAAAAAAAAAGGAAACAACTTAGAGTTATCTTTCTTCCCCTGCTACAAGTAAGACCCTACTATGATCGATAACTCAATGAAATAGCTGACTGGTCACAACATAAAGGAATCGTAATCAATTATGTATATCGTACTGGTAAAAGGTGAATAATTGAGCAAGTTAATAGGTTTTAAAAGATAAATGTGGGTATAGATTTAAAAACTTTTATTAAGGACAGATAATACAAAAAATTGATGCGTGTATTGATATATATATATTTGACATACATAAGTATTAGGAATCTGTACGCGGTCTATGGTGTTCAAACTCTACTTTTTCTCCAATATCCAATATTTGACTTAACAAATAACTGTAACTTTATCTGGTATTTGTGAGAAAAAAAAATAAAAATATGTGTGGTCATAATTATTCATTTTACTAACCTAAACAGGACTTTAGACGTTATTGTCATGATTTGGGAGGATTGATTGATTGATTGTATACTGTTTTAAGTCCCGCTCCAGAATATTTCACTGGTATGGAGACGTCTGATTTGGGAGGAAAAAAGATTTGGGAGGAAAAAAAGTTTGTATCATCCGCCATTAAGGTAGTTGCGAGCGTAACCTTTTATTGATCATTCGTACATTTTGATATATTAAATGAGTTCGATCATCTTGCTAAACAAGGTAAAAATGTTGAATTTTGTTGGATTCCAAGTCATATTGATATTCAGGGCAATAACAAAGCTGACAGTGCTGCAAAATCTGCTCTTCGATATTAAATCTATTATATAATATTTTAGAATGTTCTGATTTAACACCTGTTCGAAATAAACTTTTTAATGGTGTAAAAACGATGCATGATTTTTTAGCAAATGTAACTCCTAGGGCAATTTTACAATACCTGCAATAAACAGATTTTTACAATAAGATTTAAATGTCAATATTTTAATAAACATTATCTTTGTATATTTGAATTTACTGTTTTTATTTTTTTAAATTCAAAGTCCGTCGGATGGGACGTTAAATGGTGCCCCGTGTCAAGGATAACAACCCCCTTAGCACGCAAAAGATCGTTTCTCTGGAGGTCAAAAAAGAGTAGGCTCACTGGGGGCCGCCAAAACTTTCAAAACCGTTCATACAGTAAATTTCTCCGCCGAAATATGGCTGAAATATTGCCGACTCGGCGTAAAAGAACAATAATCAATCAATCAATTTATTTTTTTAAAAATACATTTAATGCATAAGACGTATGGATAAAGCTTACTCCTTTTACATAATGCATGTACATGTATATATTTATTCTTGGATTAATGCTCTCAAAATATTTAATGTTTACAAAAGCGTGCATTTCAAACATTTGTTTATTTATTGAGATCACTTTGTCTAAATAGTATGGTTAAAACTTACTCCTTTTACATTATGTATGTATATATTAATTTATCGATTAATTATTTCAAGATATTTATGTTTACATAAACGTACATTTTAAACATTTGTTTGTGTACTGAAATCACTTTGTCTAAATAGTAAACAATAAATGTCTTGTAAATGGACAGAATAATCGTTGAACTCGGATAGAAACATCTGTCACATACTGTATCAGAACTATAGTAGTAGTAGTTACACATCAGTGTAAATTGAACATCGAAGAACATACAAAAGTGGGGTCTTTTTATGGTGGGGGCTTCATCAGCTGTAGTGGTTATGATTCTCATACATATTTGATTTGACATTGGTAGAAAAGTTACATCCTGAGTACAAACAGAATTTTATTTCCTTTGTTATTTTAAAATTAACATCAGGAGCAAACAGAGGAAATCAGCAACTCGTGTAGTCCTGAGGCGGTAATTGCTGAAACGAACTGACAAGCAAAAAAATTATAAAACATCTAAATTCCATCTCATTCCTTCCTTAACATCGTATACGTAAATACACCTACAATGTCGACGGCCAACTCGCCCATCATAATTTTGCAAGAAAACTCTCCGGCATCAGCTGTAAGTTATTTATTTCATTTATTCTTGTATAGATTTAAAAGTTATGTATGTTGTTCAACTTCAAATTTTTAAATAACTCTCTTACCTTTCGATCATAAATCTCAGTTCATTCTCCATGCAATTCTACACTTAAGTTGTCCTTAATTTTTTTCTTTTAATTAATGTAGAACTTCCTTAATCTAAGGAGGAGATTGTATAGCCCGGGAGAAGTAAATACCCCGAGGAGTAGTACGAGTGACATTTCTGGGGTACGTTGATATAAGATATACCTTACTAACACTATTACTTCATGAATGTCGTCACTCATTTTCCCATAAATTTTATATTTGGTCTCTCAGGCGTGTTAATCATGTTTTTTTTTATTTTTAATACAGAGTATACCGTGGGCCTCTCCGACGGGGAGAGGGTCAACGACAAAACCGCCGAGGAATTGGCACAGTTAACCTTTCACATGCATAGGATTGAAAGAAATGTGGATGCCATAATCCACCAGCTTGACGAAGTTTTGAGGGAACTTCAGTGAAAGATAGGTTATAAAATGTATAAGGCTTAAAAAAATTTTTTTGTTTCACCTTTCCGACCGTCCCACCAAAATCACTTCAACCCAAAACTTTTATTGCATCATTTGATAAAAAATATTTTTTGATTATATTTTTTTCATTCCTTTTATACATGAACTCTGTGACTGTATCTAGTAATGGTATTATTAAACAGTCAGAAACAAATCTTAATGTCAGTTAAAAAAAATGTGTCTTAATTGTTGGTGGAAAAAGTAAATATTTTTCCTACCTACCTACCCACAAGTCAGATTATAGAGTCAGAAAGAGGAAACGAAGAATAACTTAATTTAGGCTTAATCACAGAACGGAGATATGGTGGATGCAGATAGACACAGAGAAGCATGATTCCTATAAAAGAGGGGAATGCATTCATCCTGCTTGTTTATTTCAACAGTCATTGGTGGAAATTCTTGCACGGATATATCACCATTTGAGCAATTCTTCTTTTCCACATCTTTATAAGTTTCTTAATACACATTATCATGACCAACAAAATCAATACACCACTTGTCTCAAATAAAATAAATTCTTCAAAAGAAAATTGAATAAAAAAAATGGGTGGGTTGAATAAATTTTATGGAAAAAAACATCTAAATGTTAAATATATTTAGTGGAAACATACCTAGCGTGGTCAGATTCAGGAAAGTTGTTGTTGTTGCAACAATAGTCACCCAAATCAATGTGCGTGTGTGTGACTAAAAGAGACAAAAAAGTACACATTTAATTATGTTCCCCAAACGAAGTTGGGGAACATATTGTTTTTACTCTGTTTCTTATTAAGGTCTTCCGTCTTCAGCGGAAGACCGTCGTGTTATTCTTAGGTGTCTTTGTCACTTTTATTATTAAGGTCTTTCGTCTTCAGCGGAAGACCTTATTGTTATTCTTAGGTTTCTTTTTCACTTTTATTATTATTTTTTTTATTCTTTTTTTTCTTACCGATTTTGTGCACTTATGTAACATTACTTGAACCTTATGCATTTTTTTTTCGATCTGATGACGTCACTTCCGGTTTGGAGATATTGTCGATTTTGTGATTTTTGAAGGGTCAGGTTGTCCGCGAACGTTCTCAGAAATGGCTATAGATAGAAACGTGAAATTTTCCGGTATGATAGTCCTAAGTCTATAGATATGGGAAAATGATTTCATTTTTTTCGGAAGTGCCGCACGTCGGCGCTGGCTGTGGCCCGAAAATTGTCATTTCGCGAATTTCAAAATTTTTGACACCTTTTCTACGATATCTTTTTACCTGGAAATATTTTGTTAAAACATATAGAACAAAAGAAGTGTAGAATCCCAAGATCTTTCAAATGATATCTCGAAAAAAGGGCTGGCCCCTAAAATTAAGGGCCTAGAGGGGCAAAACGTTTTTCCTTTATATCTCAAAAAGTATTGAGAATTTGTAATACATCAAAGAAGCAAAGTTGTTCATAATGTTAAGCTCAATTTACTGAGGGAGTAAAAATACGTCCGGCGTCGTCACTTTCGGCCAAACCGGAAGTAGTCATAAAACACGTTTTTTTTTTTGCCGTTCTCTACAAGGTTTTGGGTCACATATGTCTCTGGGAGCATAAAATGTATTTTTTCCGTCCGTCGTCGTCACTTCCGGTCAAACCGGAAGTAGGGAAAATGGCTTACTTTTTAAGGTTTTGATGCAAAATTGAAATTATAAAGTCACTGGAGACTTCTTATCTCATTGATTTCTTTTGTTCCGTCACTTCCGGCACTTCCGGTCAAAACCGGACGGAAGACCTACTCGTTGCTTTGCAACGAGCTCGGCTCTAGTTATTATTGTTTTTTTTTTCTTATTGATTTTGTGCACGCGATTTCTCGAAATCGGCTCGATGGATTTCCATGAAACTTTCAGGACTTATGTAACATCACTTGAACCTTATGCGTTTTTTTCTGTTTTGATGACGTCACTTCCGGTTCGGAGTTCTCAGCACAAAATTGATTTTTTAAGGGTCAGTTTGTCCGCACGATTTCTCCTAAACGACTTTAGATAAACACGTGATACTTTCAGGTCTAGTAGACCTATGTCTGTAGATTTGTGGAATGTATTTTATTTTTACCGGAAGTGCTGCACGTCGGTGCTCGGTATGTCCCGAAAATAGGCCTATCGCGAATTTCAAAATTTTTAGCACTTTCTCTACAATATCTTTTTACCTGGAAATATTTTGTTAAAACATATAGAACAAAAGAAGCGTAGAATTTTAAGATCTTCCAAATGATATCTCGGAAGAAGGGCTGGCCCTTAAAATGAGGGGTCTACAGGGGCCGAAAGTTTTTCCTTTATATCTCAAAAAGTATTGAGAATTTGTAAACGTCCATGAAGCAAAATTGTTCAAAATGTCAAGCTTAATCTAATAAAGTCGTCAAAATACGTCCGTCGACGTCATTTCCGGCCAAACCGGAAGTAGTCGAAAAACGCGTATTTTTACCGTTCTTGAAAGTTTTTGGGAAACATCTGTCACTGGGAGCATAAAAATTAATTTAATGTCCGTGGTCAACACTTCCGGTCACACGGGAAGTAGCATAAACTTCCGGTCAAACAGGACGGAAGACCTACTCGTTGCTTTGCAACGAGCTTTGCTCTAGTTATTAAGGTCTTCCGTCTTCAGCAGAAGACCTTCTTGTTATTCTTAGGTTTCTTTTTCACTTTTATTATTATTGTTTTTTTTTTCTTACCGATTTTGTGCACGCGATTTCTCAAAACGGCTCGATTGATTTCCATGAAACTTTCAGGACTTATGTTACATCACTTGAACCTTATGCGTTTGTTTCCGTTTTGATGACGTCACTTCCGGTTCGGAGTTATCAGCACTTTAATGGTTTTTTGAGGGTCGGTTTGTCCGCACGATTTCTCCTAAACGGCTTTTGATAGACACGTGATACTTTCAGGTCTGGTAGACCTATGTCTGTAGATTTGCGGAATGTATTTCATTTTTACCGGAAGTGCCGCACGTCGGCGCTCTCTATGGCCCGAAAAAAGTCCTATCGCGAATTTCAAAATTTTTGACACTTTTTCTGTGATATCTATTTACCTGGAAATATTTTGTTTAAACACATAGGACAAAAGAAGTGTAGAATCCAAAGATCTTTCAAATGATATCTTGAAAAAAGGGCTGGCCCCTAAAATTAAGGACCTAAAGGGGCCGAAAGATTTTCCTTTATATCTCAAAAAGTATTGAGAATTTGTAATACATCAAAGAAGCAAAGTTGTTTAAAATGTCAAGTTCAATTCACTGGCGTCGTCAAAATACGTCCGGCGACGTCACTTCCGGTCAAACCAGAAGTAGTCCAAAAATGCATATTTTTGCCGTTCTTGACAAGTTTAAGGGTAACATATGTCACTGGAAGCATAACAATTAATTTCCCGTCCATTGTCGTCACTTCCGGTTACACCGGAAGTAGCCAAAAATAGCTTAATTTTGCAATAATTAACATAGATTTGGAGGGTTAAACAATTTTTGGAATTCATTACTCATTTTTTTTTTCAAAATTAAAGTTACAGGTGCACTTCCGGTCAAACAGGACGGAAGACCTACTCGTTGCTTTGCAACGAGCTCGGCTCTAGTTATTATTATGTCGCCCCGAACGAAGTCGGGGACGACATATTGATATTGTACGCATGTTTTTTTTATCCAGGCTGTTTCTCGGAGATGGCTGGGACAATCTTCCTGAAACTTTCCTTCAAGGACGATCACTGGTTGTAGTTGTGCAGTGAGGTCGTTCAGTTCCAATATGTCTACCGTTGCCATGGAAACCTGTAAAAAGCGACAAATTTTGTCCGAGAGTGTTCTCTCTGGTCCCTTAAACGTTCGTCATGAAACTTTTCTTATTTTAATGATTAGTATCTGTAGTTCTGCAACTCGTATTTAAAATTTTCATATAATCGATTATTGCCATGGAAACCAGGTGAAAGTTAAAATTCTTTAATTTCGATTTTCTCAATAACTACTCAGGCAATCGTTTTGAAACTTTCAATGTTTATTCCTTGCAATGTGTCAAAGTGATTTCTACTTTCAAAATAATTGTAATGAGTCGCTCACGGTTGCCATAGAAACGAAACAGAAAAAAAGATTCAGATGTACACATGTGTTCTCCAAGGTCTAGGTCAAAGGGTCAAAGTTCGTCGTATCCAATAAAAGTTCTTTTCACAAGGATTACATATTTGAAATACGAAAGCCCTAGTACTTACCGTTCAAACGTTATGGCTATTTACTATGTTCAAGACCCCCCCCCCCTCTTTTTATGAAGCACACAGCCAAGTAGAATACACAGATATAACATATACAACTTACAAGTAACTTTTTAAAATCTTCATTCATAAAATTCAGTTCCCGTCATGTGATATTTTGCCATCATTCATTCTCCTTCTGTTTTGTCTCTTGAATTTATAAATATTTTATTTTATCTATATAAAAAAAAAATAACGATTGTCAGCTACATTTATTATCATTTCGCGTTTTCTTGTATATCTATCACTTGTATATTATTCATTTCATTAGATAGTGCAAGTATAAATTAAAAAATTGGTACGTCATTTCCATAGTTTTTATTCATTCATAAATTCTTTGATCCGCTCCTGATGGTTCGCAAAGCCTTGATCACCACTGTATACAAAACATTCATCTCGCCGAAAATGTTCATGATTCCGCTAAACTGAGAAAGTTCACACATGATTTATTATCTCATAACACACATCAGCTCTCTGCAATGCAGAAATGCTCGAATTGATGGTGGCATGTCAGATTCGTTTTTCGGTAGAACCTCTAAAATGAAAGTGAAAGAGGGAAATTTCAGAGTTCTCACTGGCGTTACAATACACAAAATAATTCGGCTGATCTTCTTCATAAATTACATTTCCCAAGCTTTTATCATAGGAAAGATACTGCCAATTAACAAGTATGAGGCTCAGTTCAGTACATCTGCCAGATTTCTTTTATGCAAGTCTGCAAATTGAGGAACTTGTGCACTACTTTCTTCTCCTACCGATTCTAAAAATAATGAGTGGGATGTACCGAATTAAGGTCTTCCGTTTCCAATGGAAAGGACTGATATAACTCAATGGTTGTTCAAACTTAGCTTATGGACTTTTGTTTTAGTGATGATAAAAATGAAAGTCTTGTCTAATACGGGGCGACATATGCTATTGCTTGCAATAGCAGACTTTCTAGTTATTTTTCTTCTTCTTCCTGGGTACTTTTTTGTCCGGGAATGATCTCGCAAACGATACATCCGACTAAGGTGAAATGTTTTTAGGGTCAGTAGACATGTTATGTAGATTTGTGGAACGAAGGTCATTTTGCGCGCACGTGCTTGCAAGAGCGTGCACGTGCAACATGTGAAATGACCGATTTAATTGATATAGGCGTAACTTTTTTAATTTTTGGTGAAATGCTTTGAAACTTATAATATAAGGATATATAAGAAGCATAAACAATATGACATGGTCAAAATAACAAGATCTCACACGCATGCACGTGCGCTTTGCTCTGATTGGCTGAAACTTAAGTCTCAATATCTTTCTTATTTTTTGTTGAAATCCTTTGAAATTTTGAAAATAGCCATGCATTGGGATATCCTACAACAAGATATATAGCAATTATCATGAAAACACGTGCATGCACGTGCACTGCAATCTGATTGGCTGAAACTTTAAACAGCTATAACTCCCTTGGATTTCAACCAAACGGGTTGGGATTTAGAGCATAGATAGATGTAACGGACATCTACAAGAAGATATGGTCACCATGCTCATGTATGCACGTGCGTGCAGGTGAAATGAGCAAAATAAAAATACACTTGAATGAGCGTATCTTTTTAATACTTTTGGATTAAATGCTTTAATATTTAGTATATAAAAAGATATAGATTTTGTAGACAAGATGATATGGTCATTTCGCACATGCATTCACATGCGCACGCAAAATTTGAATGAACTTGGTACACTTCTGGGTAAACGTTGTTAAAGTCTCAAATGCATAGAGTTTGTCTTATTTAATGAAGCTTACAGGGAATATGGCACCAAAAGGGAGTTGGGGAGCGTTTGGGGAACATCTGTAACGGTCCCCGTTACAATTAGCACTAGTTATTTTTCATCTTGATATATATCAATAAAATGATATACCAGAATCTGAAAATTTGTCGCCGTGGCTCAGGGTCGAACGTGTGACGTAAAGTACCCACCACCTTGCAAGATATATTTCATATCAAACAAAATAATTGTAAATAACTTATTCTTTCGCAGTTCTTTCCATTCACTACAATTCTGACATTGCGCAGTTTTTCAAGCAGCTCTGCACATGGGACGCTTGATTTTTCTGCTTTCAATATTTCCATCTTCGGAAAATTGATGTAAGTTGCGTTGAATCCGCGCAATTCTCTTACGGATATCTCCTTGATTCCAAAGACGGAGGTAGTGGCGATAATTGTGGGTCTTTTACACATTAATATGTCAGAGAATAGTCTACAGTCTTGAAAATAACCGGTCCTCACACCCACAATAGACAAAAAAATCAAAAGTAAATGCGCCATCTTGTCACCTTGACTAATTGATCAGCAATGATTCCTTTTGTATTTTGTCTTTTTGTAAAGGCCACGGTTACATAATGGTTAGCGCGAATTGTGGGACAGGGGTAGTGCAGGTGTCCAGGTCTAAAGATCGTTACGTAATTGACCAAGCGTGAGAAGATGACCGCCTTGCATGCAGAACAAATATGGGACATATGAATGTATACATGATATTAAGATGAAATTTATGTTCAATGAGATAAAAACACAGGCGCTTGACGTTTTTAACCTTTCTATTTATAAATAAAAATTTTCCCTACTATAATAATAACCAAGGTCGGACACGTAGCCATCTTGGAATTTTTTCAGGTCAGCTACCTCACCTCGATTTTTAGTCTACAATATGTTTAAAATAAACAGATACAACCTTTTCCTTAGAGTACTTACTTTAACTATGCCTCCACTTTCGGGCAATCCAACTCAAACCACATTAAACCCTCTCTTATCTTTAAAATATCGCTTCATACTCAGTCTACTGCTACCGACTCGGTAAAAATTTGGAAAGCGCCTGTGGATAAAAACTATTCTGATGTCCAATGTTTTCCTTGTGAAAAACCAGAAGTCTCTGTTGAGACTGAAGCTCTACTGGTTTGTACTTATAGCAAAGGAAGAGAAAAGTACTTAAGCAGTTAGAAATTGAAACTTTTCAACAGCAATAAATAGAATAATGATCCTTGATTAAGTCTCTTTATGTTCTTAGTGTAGTCTACTTGCATGCCACATTATATTATAACCAGACTAAAACTGTTATTTGGAGTAGCATTTTGAGAGTATTTAACAGAAAATTCTATTTTTAGTAACCACGGCAACACCGTTCATCGAAATCAAAAACCGATACACAGAATAATGTATCTTAGTGTAGTCTACTTGTGTGCCAAGTTATATTGAAATCAGACCAAAACTTTATGAGGAGTAGCATTTTGAAAGAATTTCACAGAAATATCTATTTTTAGTAACAACGGCAACACCGTTCATCGAAATCAAAAACCAATATACAGAATTATGTATCTTAGTGTAGTCTACTTGTGTGCCAAGTTATATTGAAATCAGACCAAAACTGTAGGAGGAGTAGCATTTTGAAAGAATTTCACAGAAATTTCTATTTTTAGTAACCATGGCAACAACGTTCATCGAAATCAAAAACCGATACACAGAATTATGTATCTTAGTGTAGTCTACTTGTGTGCCAAGTTATATTGAAATCAGACCAAAACTATAGGAGGAGTAGCATTTTGAAAAATTGTTTACAGACAGACAGACGGACAGACAGACAGACAGACAGACGGACGGACGACGGACGCATTACCATCGCATAAGCTCTTCTGGTCTCTGACCAGTAGAGCTAAAAATGAACAAAATTTATTAACACATGATCTGGGGATCTCTAAGTGATTGTCTTTCTGTTCCTTACTTATAAATAATATTTTAATATGCATATTTTTAGCGGACAGTTTTTTTTTCAACCGATTTATTTATTTATTGTAAGTATTAATCTTTAATTTTTTTCTTTATCGAACTCTTCACTCCGTCATTTTATTTTTTTATTTTATTTATTTTTTATTTATTCAATTTGACAAAAACCACATGTGGCGCAAGTCATACATACAGTAAACAAATATAAAATATATAGTCACATAGATTTTCTTATATTACATGCATCACGTATGAAGTTACAAATATTTCTTGTAGAATTAACATCTGCTGGATTAAGAATTTCATAAGATATACATGTTTTATTAAAAAGTGTACAAAATTCACTTCTTAGTTGTTTATATAGAGGACATACAGATAAAAAATGATGTTCATCTTCAACGACATTTTTACAATTAATACAAAATCTTTCATCTCTTGGTATAATTGGGTTACAATATCTGCCAACCTCTATCTGTAATTTGTGAGCACCTATTCTCAATCGAGTCAAAAAAGAACGAAGATTCTTGGAAATGGAAAAATTTAAGTATGGTTGAATTTCAAGTTTGTTTAGATTCCCTTGACTTATTAACTGGCTGTAGAATGATAATTTGCCATTACCTTTTTCTCTGATATTTATTATATCCTTAAAAACTATATTCTCAAAATATTTTTTCAAATTATTTTCAAAATCATTTATTGATAATGAATTAGCATTTGAACCAATAACTTCATCAAGTATAGTATGTATACAGTTTTGCCGACATGTTTTTCCACTTCCTGGTTTTTCATCCTCTAAATATGCATGTTGTAAAAGTAAATTTGAATTCTCTTGATCTGCAACAAGTTTTTTAAATCTATAATAATATCTAAATAATAGGGATGTCAACGAATATTCGAATATTCATTTGATGAGTTGATATTCGAATATAAATTCATGATTCGAATATTCGGATTTTTTAAAAGTATACAAGCATCAAAAAGGAAAAAAAAAATCTGGCAAAAACTGAAGTTTTATCAGAAATTGAATCAAATTCTCATCGTTGACCAATAATAATATTTTATTTAAAACAAAATTAAAATACACTCCTCTTGGATTACCTTAAGGGTGTGAAGAATGTGTCTATTAAAATGATATAAATTATTTATTTGATCATTTAATTAGAGATATAACAGTGTCCAGTACTTATAATTAGTTTGTATTGTTGAAAGGACACATTTTTGTTTATGCATACATCATTTAAAATCATTATCAGGAAATTATTTAGTAATTGCTTTTAATGTTTCTCCATTAGATAGTTGTTCTGTGTGGTATAAATCTGTAGGGTTATCAGTGTACACTTTGGTAAGATGATTAATTAATCTGGAACTTATTAAAAGAATCTTTTGAATTTTCGGAGGAAATTTTTTTTTATTACATTTTGGATATAAACTCTTCATATATTCTGTAAAATATTTTAAGAATATAATTAAAGTGCATTTACAAAACTCTACATGAAATTTTATTCCAAAATAATGACATAAAACGTATATATTGCTTTACAAAAGAGTGAAGATATATACATATTATAATGCAAGATGTATTTATTTTATCGAATATTCGAATATATTCGAATACTACTATCGAATATTCGAATATCAATTATTGACAATTTTGACATCCCTACTAAATAATAATTTATAAACTCTGAAAATAATGGGAAGTGCACCAAACTTTACTCTAACTGCTAAATTAGAAGCTTTATAATGGATCCCTAAAATGTCTTTCAAGATGAAATTTTGAATTTTTTCAAATGGAGTTTTATCAAAGTCTTTTGTAATTTTCTTAAAATCACTTATCCAGATTTCAGAAGCATAAGTTAAATTTGGTATAATGCATGATTCATATATCTTAAACTGAGCCTTTCCTGAGAGACTAACATTGTTTGGTAGTTTTGATTTGATCATAAAATATGCTTTCCTTGCTCTACCTGCTAAATTCTCGCATGCATATTTCAATTTACCATTATTTTTTAGGACAACACCCAAATATTTATATTCATCAACAAAATCAATAACATCTTCTTTAAACTTCATTGTTTTACAACTCAATTTTTTAAGGTTTTTACTAGAAAATACCATAGCATTAGTTTTTTGTGTATTTACTTCTAGCTTCCATTCACAACAATATCTTTCCAGTGAATCAAGACATTGTTGTAGCCCATCTACTGATTTAGATATATTTTAAAAAATTTTAAAGGAGTAGTCATTGACCAGCTGTCATTTTTACAGGGTAGCACTGCTATTATCAGGTTCCAACCCAGTATTTTTCCTTGCTGACCAGTAGTGGTCCTTATCGATTTTTTTTAATTGATTTTATCTTTGCTCACTACTCATGGATGGTGGTTTTAATCCCTCGCTCTATACTACTCATGTAATACATATTAGTTTTACTTGCAATATAGGGGGATTAATTGCTCTGGTGAGCATTATTGCCTATAGGCATCTTGTTTCATTGTAGTCTTGTTTTTTTTCCTCAATTTTACTACTGTCATACTATAAATTTTGTTTGTAGAGCCATCAGTTAATTAAGTATAGGGATTTTAAAAATAGATCAGTAATTTCAAGAGTCTTTTTTTCCAGATGATGTGTGGTCTATTGGAAGACAAAGGCATACAATGTACTGGTTTAAAGAAAAACAATCAGAGCAGCATTTCTAGAGTGTGACCAGTACCTGTTGCCCAGCGCTTAGGTACAACAGTATCAATACGACAATACCAAGTTCATATGAACAGACCTGTTTACTCTTACGATTTTCTCGTATTTTATACAAACTTTTAGTCCACAATACGTCTCACGTTTTGCTATTATGAGAATTCGGAAATTAAAAATATACTTGTTTAGAATTGGGTAGGTAGTTTTTGTTATGATTTGTCTTATTTTCACACTTTTTAATCGCTAGAAAAGATTTTAAACACAGAAGAAATGTCGGTTTGCCAAAACGCTGTGGTATATAATGACCAAAAACATGTTATTAATCCATGTATTTTTAGTTCTCCATTAACGTACGTAAAATCGATAGAAATGCCAAATCTCACGGGCAAATCTAATCAAAAATACTGAGAGACAATGATTTTAGTAAACAGGTCTGCGAGACCATGTCATCCCAAAGTGTTTAATTTTATTGTTGCAAAGCTATCTCCAACAATCAGTTTTTTGAGTGGTACTTCTCTTACTATTTGTGCTCACACTGGTCCTGCCGACAGAATCTTGACTTCTACAGCAACCAAATAAAAACATAATGATTAATCTTAATAATTAGAGCAAATCGCAAAACCCCTAAAGGATTACATGTACATTGTTTGTGACGAGCTGACCCTTTGCTTGTCGAGAACTTTAAATACTACGTCACATTTCGCCACATCAAAGGACGTAACCGAGATAGCGTCTCTCCCATGCAAAAGTCGGTCAGCTGCAATACACATCGCCGACGTTTAACGGGTATACAAAAGGGGACAAAAATACAAATCTTATTAAACAATTTGAAAAGAGCATTATTTATATAACATGCATTTTTTAAAGTCCATAATAAATTAGAGCCGTGAAAATTTAATTTTATAGCATTTACCATTTGTGTATATTTCACGGTATACATGCGATATAAAATGATGTACATGTCAGATCACAGGAGTCTGAAGTTTTTATCGTACCCCCCAAAAAAAAATCCGGAAAATTTTTTTTTCTACCCTAAAAAACCCCCAGGATGGCAACGTTTTTTTGGGTGACCCACCTAAACAAATAGATCTGGGCTTGGCCAGAAAAATCTCGCGACTAATTCAGTTTGCGGAGCGTTTTTGTTATTCATTCAATGTGAAAATTTCAATCTGCTTGACGACTACGGGCCGTTCCTAGCCCCTTTTCCACTTTGCCAGCTCATCCTGGACTCCATGCCACTAAACCGGAAGAGAATCTCGCAGTGTATATTTGACGTTTATGAGAACTTGTTCAAATGAAATAAAATAAGTAATTGTTCAACGTAATTTTATTCAGTTATTTTAAATATATTTAAGAGAACTTTAAAAAGTTATTTATTCTTTTTCTTACTTGTACGACGATGTGTACCAAGGACAGATAATTCAGTTTTTACAAGCGCCAAATTTAAATCACTGAAAAGAAATGTCGACAAAGAGCCAAACAGTTAGACTAAGCGCCCTTATAAAGCAATATTTTGTTTGAAAAATATATCTTTTTATTGATCACGTATGGTAACATAAAATTGTACATGAAGTTTAACATACATTTTTTTGGTTCTTTTCTTCAATTACGTCATATATTCACCTCAGAGTTCACTTCCAGTTTAGTGGCATGGAGTCCAGGATGAGCTGTCAAACTGGAAAACAAGCCATGAACAGCCCGTAATCGTCAAGCAGATTTGATTTCTTAACTTGAATAAATAGGACAAACACTCCGGATACTAAATTAGTTGCGAGATTTTTCCAACCAAGCCCAGATCTATTTGTTTAGGTGGGTCCCACCAAAACACGTTGCCATCCCGGGTTTTTTTTTTAGTTAAGGGTAGGAAAAATTTTTTCCGGATTTTTTTTTTTTTGACGATTAAAACTTCAGACTCCTGTGGTCAGATCAATTTAATTTAATTGTTTCAAATCACTAGTACTGTTGATGTGAAATGATTTTTCTGTGGAAAAGAGAAATATTCCGTTTATGTGTCAAACCAGGAACTTGAGAACTTATTATACCCCAAACAGCCGTATTATACAACATATTATGAACGTGTACTTTAAGTATCCATATATAAAAACACATTTATATTTTATTAATAGTTTTATGGCACATCTTAGTAGTAAAAGGGGGATAACTCTAACATTACACTTCACAGAAATGTAGGTTGGCTAACTTGATATGAATTGACGCATAGCGCACACCTCCGGAAAAACGTCATAAAAACCCAAAGCAAGGGCTCCATGCAGAATCCACATGTATTTTTGACTTGATTTTACAACAAGAGGCCCATGGGCCACATCGCTCACCTGAGTAACTTGGGTGATGCAGATCTTTTTAAAAGTCTAGATTTGTTCTATATATATTTCTATGTAAAACTTGGATTCCCCATTGTGGCCCCGCCCTACGCCCGAGGGTCATGATTTTAACAATTTAATATCTACACTACCCAAGGATGCTTCCACATAAGTTTCAGCTTTCCTGGCCTAGTGGTTCTTGAAAAGAAGATTTTTAAAGATTTGTTCTATATATTTCTAGGTTAAACTTGGATTCCTTATTGTGGCCCCGCCCTACCCCCGGGGGTCATGATTTTTACAATTTATATCTACACTACCCAAGGATGCTTCCACATAAATTTCAGCTTTTCTAGCCCAGTGGTTCTTGAGAAGAAGATTTTTAAAAGATTTGTTCTACATATTTCTATGTAAAATTTGGAATCCCTATTGTGGCCCCGCCCTACGCCCGAGGGTCATGATTTTAACAATTTAATATCTACACTACCCAAGGATGCTTCCACATAAGTTTCAGTTTTCCTGGCCCAGTGGTTCTTGAGAAGAAGATTTTTAAAGATTTGTTCTATATATTTCTAGGTTAAACTTGGATTCCTTATTGTGGCCCCGCCCTACCCCCGGGGGTCAAGATTTTTACAATTTTAGATCTACACTACCCAAGGATGCTTCCACATAAATTTCAGCTTTTCTGGCCCAGTGGTTCCTGAGAAAAAGATTTTTTTAAAATATTTGTTCTATATATTTCTATGTAAAATTTGGAACCCCTTTTGTGGCCCCGCCCTACCCCAGGGGGTCATGATTTTAATAATTTGATATCTACACTACCCAAGGATGCTTCCACATAAGTTTCAGCTTTCCTGGCCCAGTGGTTCTTGAGAAGAAGATTTTTAAAGATTTATTCTATATATTTCTATGTAAAACTTGGATTCCCCATTGTGGCCCCGCCCTACGCCCGAGGGTCATGATTTTAACAATTTAATATCTACACTACCCAAGGATGCTTCCACAAAAATTTCAGCTTTTCTGGCCTAGTGGTTCTTGAGAAGAAGATTTTTAAAGATTTGTTCAATATATTTCTAGGTTAAACTTGGATTCCTTATTGTGGCCCCGCCCTACCCCCGGGGGTCATGATTTTTATAATTTAATATCTACACTACCCAAGGATGCTTCCAAAAAAATTTCAGCTTTTCTGGCCCAGTGGTTCTTGAGAAGAAGATTTTTTAATGACCCCACCCTATTTTTGTATTTTCTTGATTATCTCCCCTTGGAAAGGGTCTTTGCCCTTGATTTTAACAATTTAAATTCCCCTTCACCCAAGGATGCTTTGTACCAAGTTTGGTTAAAATTGGCCCCGTGGTTCTTGAGAAGAAGTTGAAAATGTGAAAAGTTTACAGACGGACGGACGGACGGACAGACGGACGGACGGACGACGGACACCGGGTGATCAGAAAAGTTCACTTGAGCTTTCAGCTCAGGTGAGCTAAAAACGTGAACGGTATGTAAGTCAGTCAGGGTTATACGTTATTGCAGATCGAGTTTCGTGTGAAAATTGTTATAAACAGTATTATATACGAAAATTCATTCTAAATCTGTATAATCTGCGCGGGCTCAGCAACAATTTGAGCATGGAGCCATGTAGGCAGTTGAATGGCACGCAGGTGTGACTGCTTGAAAAGATATTAATCAGTGAAATATTGAAACAGAGTTACACGCCATTTAACAACGGACCACATCGAAACTGACAATTGCGGCATCAGTGACCAGTTCATATATATATAGGACGTTAGTGAGATATCAGTCAGAGAGGTCAAGGTCATTCACGAAATTAAGACAATGAAACGCGTGTTGATTTTGGGGAGTTCCCATACGAATCGTCTGAAAAATTTATAGACAGGAATCCTGAGTTAAATAATTTTGCATTGGGAAACGATTCCCTAGTAAATATTCATGGTATCAGTGGAGGCCGCATTAATGACTCCGCTCACTGCCAGCGATGGGAACAGCAAATATCAAGGTGGCTACCACATCATGTTATCTTTCACGCCGGTGGAAACAATATGGATGACAGAGAGTGTTCCGAAAATTTAGCTAATGAAGTAGCATTGCGCTTAATTGCTTTCCTAGATAGTGTTAAACGTAAATTCGACATCAAGAATGCTACAATTATGCAGTTGTTGCCCCGGTATCATACCCGGAATGTATCAGTAGCAATTTACAACGATACTGTCAGAATATTTAATGCTTTTTAAAGAGAGAAATTCAGGATGGGGGTTCCATGCGCTACTGGAACATTCAGGGAGTTATGAATAGTCCACATGATGTATACATTGATGGTGTCCATTTTAATGATGAAGGCAACATGAAGTATAACAGGAACATGCGGGGGGCAATCATACAAGCGATAAGAATCTAATTATTGAATTATATATATTTCTAGGCTGTGATTCTTATTTCTGTCTGTAGATGTACATGCATATTTTCAAAATATTTACTATTTCAGGTCACAAGCTCTGAAAGTCTATGACTCGGCATTGCGGGCAATTGTAATTAACAGGGGGGATCAACACCTACCGTATAAGTAGAAATTTTAGCGAGACGCAAATTTAGCGATTTGACCTTAAAAATCGGTATTTTAATTTTAGCGAGAAGCAATTTTAGCTAATTTGAAAAGCTTACTTAAGAAGCTATAGCAACTTCAACGCAATTAATTTTTAGCGATATTTAATTTTAGCGATCTCAGCACCCTCGCTAATAATGTAAAATTAAATCCTCGCTAAAATTCTACTTATACGGTAATTGCCTGCAATTATTAGATATATCACGTAAGCATTTAAATCAAAATCTTTTGAGTAAACGTGTAATCAGTAATGAATAAAGCTGCAGTACACTGGTATTGCCCTACAATACATTGTAACAGTGCATAATTATTGCCTTACATTTTAACTGTGCATTATTACGAAACTGTACTCATACAGTATTTTACACTTGTACAATTAAACAAACAGTATATGTCATGGAACTACTCTGTTATTTAATGATGCAGTACACTGGTACATGTTTTAGTGCACTGGTACTAACTATGTGTAAATTGTACACTAGTACAAGAACTCTTAGTACACTGGTACTAACTACTATCCTATGCTACTACTGTACACTAGTACGGGGACTCATTTAGTACACTGGTACTTACTACTCCCTTATGCAAGTACTGCATATTAGAACATGCTATCCTTGATTCCCAGCCCAGTAACTGTACACTAAATGACTCATACAAAAAATGATATAGTACATTAGAAATTAATGATCAAACATAGCATTTCACACTAGATGAGTTACACCCCCTTTTATTTCTAGGATATGGCAGAGCCACCAAGAAAGTCTTGATCAGCAGTCTCTAGAATTGGAAACAACTGCTTCATGTATAAATGTTTCAAGTCCGAGTATTTCAAAACCGCTTGCATTGGGGGTTGATCCCAAAATTAAAGCGAAGATTTGGGCAAACGAATATATTGATCTAGGGAGTTTTTTAAACAAAAAATTTCCTAAGGTACGTTTTCAGGTCATCGAATCCCAACAGGGGGGATAAGTTGGGAGAAACAGCCACCTTCAAAATATCGTTTTGAGTCTGTGGCACACTGGCTGTCTCCCTTCCATATATTTGGTAATATTTATTGTGATAAGTACCCAGACCAAGCTTGCGCCTTAATGAAATATGCAAATACAATTCAAACATTAGCAAGAAGGTCAGGTGATATTGCAGCTTTTAATTATGACCGTACCTTTCGGGAATGGCGCGAGCATGATTGGAAAAAAATTACCCTGGGATCAGGTAAATAATGAACTATACACAGAATCTGTGTCTTTGGGGATTACAGCTAAATTCTATTCCCTGAAAGATACCGGCGAAAGCCAAAACAAGTCGAGTCTTAGTCGAGGGCCGCCCTTTCTCTCTGCTGGAGTTCCATTGCGGAACTCCAGGAGAGGGCTCTATTGCTACAGTTACAACAACAATGGCGAGTGTGAGCGAGGGCCAGACTGTAGATACCCCCACGTCTGTGAAAAATGTGGATGTATGCATAGCAAGAAAGAATGTAAAACCCAGTTTCACAAAAGAAAAAAAGTCAGATTTAGGGTCAAACCTTGACCAAAAAAGGACAAGTGGGTCTAAGAGCATTTCCACAAAATAGAGTAATTACTCCAATCAGTGTTTCACAATTTAATAAATGACTGGATGGGTATGATAAGCAAAACAAACAATTTCTTATTAATGGGTTTAGGCAAGGTTTTGTTATACCTTACAAAGAGGAAAGAAAGTATAGATTCAGTAAAAATCTACAGTCTGCAGTAGAACACCCAGAAATTTTAATAGAAAAAATTCAAAAGAGGTCGAAGCAGGACGGGTGGTGGTACCTTTTGTTAAAGTTCCTTTCCCTAATTTACAAGTTTCCCCATTAGGTTTGGTGCCAAAAAAGTTCCCAAGGAATTTAGGGTCATTCATCATCTATCTTATCCTAATGATAAATCAATCAATGATGGAATCCCAGATGAGTTATGCACAGTTCAGTATTAGACAGTAGATGATGCCATTAAGGTTCATTGATACTCTGATAAGAGAGATAACTCTACACATAAGAAAGCTAACTTTCTGCAGGCATTTTGTCATGAAATTCAGTAAATTTTCATGCCAGAGTGTACAAATCTCTATCATAAGGACCATTTTATAGATAACTCAAGCAAACCTTCACCATCGTTCAGAGGTTGATTTCTAGTTCTATTGATAGTATATTTATTAACTATTTTTAATAGTTTACCTAAAACATTTATACTCAGTTCCTTTAAACGGAATAAATTGAAAAAAAAATCTATCTCTAAACGTGTCAGTCTTTTAATTGTACAGAAATTACAGCCGCAGATTTGTTAATAAACATTTAAATAATATTTTATTTCATTAAAAAAGAATTTCAAGGGCGATAATGGAACGATAACTCTTGTTTATGGATGCATTTTATTTTACATGCACAGAAAACAATTTGATGTTCTGATTTAAAAAGCATCGCTTCAGTATGTTTTCTAAAGGGAATTAGATAGGTATGAGAGTAAATATCATTTTTATATATACCTCATATTTCTAATTTAAATGTGAGATTAAAAATAATTTATCTTTCTAATGACCATATCAAATTTTCTTCACATCATGATTTGACATATTATTCATTTCTGAAAAAGAAAGCAACGCTTCATACCTCAAACTATTTTCTATTTGAATTTAATGTTATAGTTGTTGCTGAAAATCAATGTTTGGAATTTAAAAAAAAAGTCGTGAAATGTGGAGCAGAGGGTTATTGTCCCTTAAGATGGTCAAGTTTTATGGTAAAGGTTGCTTATTGTCTAAGACAGATATAGAAAATAGTTATAAAATCATCCCCATACACCCCAGTTGTCACGACTTGCTAGATTTTGCAATAAATAGTGAATTTTACTATGACAAAACATTACCCATGGGCTTAAGATACTCATGTAGGTTGTTCGAAACATTTAGTAGTTTCTTACACTGGATTGTAAACAATAAGATTAGAAGAAGGATATGGAAATAACGAACAGTATTCGTCCATTATACAAATATACAAAATAAGAGCAGAGCAAACACGGACCTCCGAAACATCAGAGGTGGGATCAGGTGCCATGGAGGAGTGAGCATCCCCTGCCGACCGGTCACACCCGCCGTGTGCTAGTTGTCCTAATCAGGAAATAACGGAAAAAATCCGTGGTCAATTCAGTGTATAAATAATGGACTAACAATTGGTATGAAAAACGTCAGTCAGCATTTCATTCAATGATAAATTGTATTTGCTGACAAGGTCATTGTATCGACCATAGAATTTACGAAATGATGACTTTAAACGAGACTGTTGATATTCTTGTTTCATCAACTTGCTTGTCAATAATTTACCTCATTTAAGAAATTGTTCATACGTAGAGCATGCTCTTGCGTATCGAATCAACTGAGATATAAATACTCCGTATGCAGGTGATGAAGGTATATTGCTGCATAAGTAAGGGAAGTTGACGATAGAAAAGTTAAAGTGGAGGGTGTGTTCATATCTTAGATGATTTTCTTTTTGTGGGACCAGCTAGTTCTCAGTTATGTAAGCAGACGTTATCACTTTTCAGGATCTAATTGGACCAGCTAAGTTATTGCCACTGATGATAAGAAGATTTTTCTGGTGTGCCAATATATGGAATTTTCAAAGATTCTTAATTTCAACTTAGATCCGGAGATTTATATGCAGTGGGCCGAGTTGATGCATATATGTAGAGACAATGCTGCCAAAAACCACTTCTCAGCCTTGTTCAGGTAAATTACGTCTTACATCATGCTAAACGGCGTTAGAATTCTGTTAATAATTGTGCAGGTAATAAATACACAAATAACATTAAAAGAAATTAATAAAAACATAACATTTTCAGCCTCTTTGAAGGGGGAAAGAACTACAAATTGTACACTTGGAATGTAGTAGTGAACCAGTACCAATTCCTGCATGGACGACCAAAATAATATGTATCAAAACAGAAAAGAATTTTTTTAACTAGAAATATGTCCATAGGACATGAATGCCCCGCCGAGGATATATCAGTAAAGCAACATGAAAATTTGTATGTGTTTTAAATTTGATCAGAATATCAAAAATAGTGATGCAGCTGAATTGCTTGTTTGGAAAATATAGGTCAGATCCAGCATCCTAAGCAAGTCTGGTGATGCATCATCCACATAAGTTTGGTTCAGGTAGGGCTTATAGTTACTTGGAAATGAAAATATAGGTCAGATCCATCATCCGAAGCAAGTCTGGTAGTGTCCATCCAAAGATGCATCATCCATGCAAGTTTGGTTCAGGTAGGGCTTATAGTTACAAAGGAATGAAAATATAGGTCAGATTCAGCATCCAAAGCAAGTTTGGTGGTGTCCATCCCAAGATGCATCATCCATGCAAGTTTGGTTTAGGTAGGGCTTATAGTTACTTGGGAATGAAAATATAGGTCAGATCCAGCATCCGAAGCAAGTCTGGTAGTGTCCATCCCTAGATGCATCATTCATGTAAGTTTGGTTCAGGTAGGGCTTATAGTTACTTGGGAATAAAATATAGGTCAGATCCAGCATCCGAAGCAAGTCTGGTAGTGTCCATCCAAAGATGCATCATCCATGCAAGTTTGGTTCAGGTAGGGCTTATAGTTACTTGGAAATGAAAATATAGGTCAGATCCAGCATCCGAAGCAAGTCTGGTAGTGTCCATCCCTAGATGCATCATCCATGTAAGTTTGGTTCAGGTAGGGCATATTCTTACTTGGGAATGAAAATATAGGTCAGATCCAGCATCCGAAGCAAGTCTGGTAGTGTCCATCCCTAGATGCATCATCCATGCAAGTTTGGTTCAGGTAGGGCTTATAGTTACTTGGAAATGAAAATATAGGTCAGATCCAGCATCCGAAGCAAGTCTGGTAGTGTCCATCCCTAGATGCATCATCCATGTAAGTTTGGTTCAGGTAGGGCTTATAGTTACTTGGGAATGAAAATATAGGTCAGATCCAGCATCCGAAGCAAGTCTGGTAGTGTCCATCCCTAGATGCATCATCCATGCAAGTTTGGTCCGAGTAGGGCTTATAGTTCCTTAGGAATGGACCTGCTCTAAAAACTTTAACCTGGTCACTCATCTGGAAAATGTAGGTCAGATCCAGCATCCGAAGCAAGTCTGTTGGTGTCCATCCCTAGATGCATCATCCATGCAAGTTTGGTCCAAGTAGGGCTTATAGTTCCTTAGGAATGGACCTGCTCTAAAAACTTTAACATGGTCACTCATCTGGAAAATGTAGGTCAGATCCAGCATCCGAAGCAAGTCTGGTAGCGTCCATCCCTAGATGCATTATCCATGCAAGTTTGGTCCAAGTAGGGCTTATAGTTCCTTAGAAATGGACCTGTTCCTAAAACTTTTACCTGGTCACTCGTCTTGAAAATGTCAGTCTTATCCAGCATCCGAAGCAAGTCTGGTAGTGTTCATCCCTAGATGAACCATAGCTCTCATCAATATCTATCAGCATATGAAGTTTGATGAAAATATCTTGGATAGTTTCTTTGAAACTTAGCTTTGAACAGAGCTAAACGCAAAGTGTGACGGAAGGACAGAAGGACGGAAGACGGACATGACAAACACTATATGCCCCGGCCATATTCATGGCGGGGCATAAAAATGCGCACTTTATTATTCCTTTCTTTTTCATTTTTAAGTTTTGTGTGTTTGTTATATTTTCGTTAAAATCTGAGATCACCGTGGGGGCATTTTCATGCAATGATTTTACATATGTATTGGTTAATGAGTAATTTTACGTCATTTTCACTCACGATAAATCACGTGGTAGGTGAGTAGTATTTAAAGCAGAATATTACTTCACAAAATCACTGCCTGTTTCAACATGGCTCAAGTATGGCCGAATTCAGAAAACTTCAGGGAGAGAAAAACGGAAAGTTTAATGGAGATGATGCTGCGGGACTTCAACAATCCCTGGAATTTTTATACCCTGATGATGCTTCCTGATAGTCAAGTATACGAATGCTTCAGGATGCATGGTTTCCTCTGCACCACCATTCCATGCAACGTCGATGAATACGAGGGAGAAATTGTATTGGAGTCATCTGCTAGAAACGTCGGTGGTGCCGTCTTTAGATGCCGCAGTGATAGACTCCACACTAGGTCCTGCAGAGCCAACTCCTCCTTTGAGAAGACTAACATGACACTTCAAGACATCGTCCTTTTCATCAAAACGTACTTGGATGGTTTCTCTCTCTATCAATGCGCCAGATTTGCAGGGGTGGCATACAAGTCAACAACGGTGCACTAGGAATCCTTCATCCAACAGCTGTTTAAAGAGTATTTTGAGGTGACCATAAAACGCAGAAAACTTTCAGGTACGATAGAGATCGACGAGTCGTTGTTTGGTAGACGTGTTCAACACCTCAGAGGAGATCACAATAGAAGATTCAAGGTAAGATATTTATGTCTATATTTTATTTTGTTTAAACTGTTTAATTATTTAAAGTTAACTGCAGTATTTTATTATTTGGGTTAACATGTAATCCAGTAACCTATTTATTTCTTTTACTCCTCTGCACTGACCTAGATTTTGTATTTGTATTTCAAGTGAGGAGTTATTTTGTAAAGAGGAGTTAAATTATTGCGTCATGGGAGGAGCGAGTTTAATCAGTATATAAGGGCAGGAATTGTAGAAACGCAAGAGTAGTTAGGACAGTTTTGACCAAGTCACTCGTTTGTTTTGTTTATTTGCTATGCTTTGTGTAACCACAGTCACCACCATCATTATATAATATTACACTATCTATATTTGATTAAGAAAAGTACAAATTATAAAGTATAAATTATATCTTATTTTATTTTGCAAATATTAAATAAGTATTAAAGTGAACTAATTATGAGGGAAATCAAGTACACAAGACCTTGTTAAGGGACTTTGATTACTCGTAAACAATTTGATTATTATCGATGGTCAGTTAGAGTGCGGACCAACCACAAACCTTGTTGCAATGCAGTAATTTATTTTGCAGCTCATTGAATTCTATTTATGTGTATTTACGAATATTTGTTAGACTTTCAGTCTCCTTCTTTTGGTACATCAGAGGGTTTATCTGGTGGAAGTTTGTCAACTCTATTCATTACTGGTGGTCACCCCGTACAAGTACATGTATCTGGAGGCTACTACACCTGACGGTCACCTTGACAGGTTATGGTCACCGATGAACTAAAGGAAGACAGAGGGAGGAGTCACTGGAGGTCACGGATGTCAAATAGACGTACTATGATGGAGCGTCCCTGGATACGAGATTCAAGCGACCCATGCGAGATTCACTAATTCACCAATAAGACCGTGCTTTACTTAGATGAACAAGTTCGTTGACATTAGTATAAATGTTACTACCTGGCGATTTTTGTGTTGTTCCACGACACTCTCCAGCTTACAATTTTTTTGGGAAACCCAACTTACGTTTCGACCGCACTTTAAATTGGACTAACAATCACTCGATTGGCTTGGATATTTTATAATTTCATTTATGCAAAGAACTTCTATTGTTTCACTTATGTAATGAACTTAATTATACCTGTTCATTAACGCTTGTGATCATTTCATAATAGTTACAATTGTCTTACACAGGTACTAATTATTGGTGCCGTGACCAGGATAGTGGAACGGGATGTGAGGTCAGGATTGTCTTGGATTTAACAAAAGGAACATCAGTCTTGCCAAGGAATTCATACACTGCTTGAAACGTAAGTTGTTTAATTTTACGTTTCGCTTTCGCCTTATTTCTGATGGATAGTGAAATGCAGGCTACAAGGAGTCGAACAGGGTTTATTTGAAGCATCTTCAGGGCTAGGGGAGAAACTAAATATTATAAACTCATCTATAAGCACTCTTGAGTGCGCACAACTTATTAAACCATATGACGGAAATCCCAAAGAATATAAAGATTTGATCAAGTCAATTGAAAAATGTTCCTTTTTAACCAGGTTCCAGCAGAAAAAGTAGGCTTGTTAGCATTTAAAACTAGCAGAGGGGCCGTATCAGATTTCATTCAAAGATACCTAGGTAATGCATCTCGAGGGCATCAATTATGGGGTAATTTAAAACGAAAATTGTCTGCAAGATTCGCAGAGGTTTCGGATTCACAACACGCTTTTATGCTTTTACAAAAATGCCGACAAAATAAAGAAGAAAACGTGCAGGTTTATGCGGAAAGATTATTGAACTTGGCCAAGGAAGCTTTTCCCTAGGGTGGCCCATCTGTACAAAGACAACTCGTAGGCGCGTTTGCAGACGGTCTCGCGTCAGATCGTTTAAGACTTAAAGTTATGAGAGACAGTCCGGCCACTGTACAAGAAGCTATCAATGTTGCTCGCGGAGAACAAAATCTCTATAAAAGATTCAATCTTAGAACGGGTTGAGAGACTTTTTCCGAAGCGAGTGGGCATCAGCCCATAGAGGTCGACCATTATCGCCCGAGGAGGATATTTAAGCCTCCACCGAAAAAGACATATCAACCTAAACATGTTGCCGCCGCTGAAAATCCTCGTGATTATAAACCAATTCAATGTTGGAAATGTAGAAAATTTGGTCATATCTCCAAGGATTGCAAAGTGCCTAGTAAGGGAAACTAGATTGCTCTTCTTGCAAAGGGACCTGCAAGAAGAGGCATGATAAAGTAACTGTCAAAATTAATTTAACAGGGAGTCCAAATTCTGTTTTGATCAAAATTGGGTTTTACAAAAACAAGAAGGGGAAGGGCCATTCGAAAACCGAAACGTTATGAGGATAGTATTGTGTGAAAAGTGTGGTTTATTATTCACAAATATTCACAAAATAAGACAATTTCAAAATACATTTCCAAAGACTTCATGAAGATGCTGTGAAATCGTTCAATTGTGGATTTTGTGATGAAAGTTTTAACAGGATTGACAATTTGAAGAGACATGTTAATGCCAGACATGAGGAATATTCTAAACGACTAATAAGCAAATTCGATTTAAGTGCTTTTGATATGTAAACTTTACATCATGGATTATAGTGATAAAATTGCCAAACACCCTGACTACAGTGACATATAAAGTGACGAAGAAGATTTTGTAATATAAGAGGACGCAGGAAGTGACAGCAACACTATAGAATACTGTGAAAGTGATTTGATCGAGATATCCAGTGACGAACTAGACGATGATGACGAAATCGCTGACGAACAGGAAGAGGATAACAACACAGTGACTATAACACATACCATTGGATTAACAATGACCAAAACTATGAAGTACAAAAACAGTGAAATATTGAGTGAAAACCGATCGCTGGATGTTTATTTTTCTGAGGGACTTGACCCGAAAGGAGTCGATGTAGCAAAAGTGACGGAGGAAGCACTGCAGGAGATCCCCATTTTCTTAGATGCACTGAGACGACAGAACACTAACAGCAATTAAAGTTTTTGATTGACTGTAAATATTGTGCATAATTGACATTTTTCTTAATTTGTTATTGTTTACTTTAAATTATTGCTAATTTTATTTTGACGGGGTCAAAACTTGCGTGGGGGAAGTGTAGCAGATTTATAGTTTTCATATTTATGTCTGTATTTTATTTTGTTTAAACTGTTCAATTATTCAAAATTAACTGCAGTATTTTATTATTTGGGCTAACATGTAATCCAGTAACCTATTTATTTCTTTTACTCCTCTGCACTGACCTAGATTTTGTATTTGTATTTCAAGTGAGGAGTTATCTTGTAAAGAGGAGTTAAATTATTGCGTCATGGGAGGAGTGAGTTTAATCAGTATACAAGGGCAAGAATTGTAGAAACGCATGCGTAGTTAGGAAAGTTTTGACCAAGTCACTCGTTTGTTTTGTTTATATGCTATTCTTTGGATTTCTCACCATTAATAAATTGTGAACTTTACGCTGTGTTTTCATTTAAGAGAAAAGGAATATAGTACAGTTTTGTGGATGTAATATTATTTTTTTAGGATTTACATGCTCGGATAATAATAAACGCTACAAATGTTTTACAGGAATTTACAAAATAACAATGCTTACTGTTTTAAAATGTCATTGAATGGTCTATTGAATTGTCACAGCTATAGACCAACTGTATAAATATGAAATCTTAAGATTCCCTGATTCCAAGCAATACCACATAGATCATGTAGATGTTTGTAAGCATCAAGTGATTAAAGATGACTTCCATCAGATTAAATTCATTATGTATAAAATGTATGATTTACACGTAAGTATGAAAACGGGTCAATGGGAAACCCGTAAAAGGGAGGTAAACCTACCTCTTTTGGAAAATAATAAAAATACTGATAATTATGATAGCACATGACATGCTGCGTGACATTCATAACAAAAACTTTACAGGAATGACAGTGCTCAATTAAATTTTTCAACAAGATTCTTTGAATCAGGGGTTCTGGTAGTGCAATTATGTAAGTTATGTAAAATGCACATTAGTAATTAAAACCTGAAAACCTTTTCCCCTAATCTTTCCCGTTTTCGCTTTCATTGGTAAAGGTTTGAATAATTAGTGATTGGATATTTTTAGTGACTAATATATTCAAGACAAAAATGTTTATTTAGACAGTACTTTCAAATTATATTTATTCGTGCTTTATACTGTAATATTTTTCATTAAGATTTATTGTCGTTTGAAATCGCTATGTTTTGAAATGAATTATACATGTACTGACTTTATTAATATACATGTTTTAGACTACGTAGTTCAAATATATGTAAAAGTAAATTTGAGATAAATGATATATATATTGTAAACAAATATCACATTTGACAAAAAAGTTTAAAATGTACCACATTGTTAACCATTTTATCTTTTATTTTACTTGTAAAGAAATAAAGACTTGCACGACTTTCTTGTTACTGAATAAAGTTTTTAACACAATAATGCATTTATTCTTTTTCTTCACTGAAAGAGAGTTGGCAACTGATAACACTTGTCAAACTGAATGCAAAATGTCATAAATTAAAAACAAATCTTTGGCTCATAAAAAGAATTACAGTGTGTGCGTATTTTCAGTATATAGGTCACAGTCAAAGTCACAAAGTAATTGACCTTGATGTGATCTGAAAGGAATTTATTAGTGGAGTATGCATACCAAATATGAAGTCTCTACCTCTTATGGTTCAAAAGTTATGGCGAAGGTTAAAGTTGACAACAGACAGAAATACAAACAGATAAACAGACAAACAGACAGGACAAAAACAATATACGCCCGGGATCTATCGATCCGGGCGCATAATAATGATTCACACTCCTCAAGTGGTTTATTGACAAATGTTTTTTTTTGCATTTTTTAAAAATGTAAATTTAACACCACAGTACTAAAAAAACAAGATGTGTTTGTGAAACCCTATGCTCCCGGCGGCAACAAAGCTCAAAAAATCTATTTTTAGCATATTGATCAAAGTCAACAAGGTCATTGACCATGGTGCCATTTGGAAGAACTTAATTGGCTTCTCCATGGCACCTGATCCCACCTCTGATGTTTCGAGGTCCGTGTTTGCTCTGCTCTTATTTTGTATATTGTTTAATCGACGTTGAGATTAAATACTGTTCGTTATTTCCATATCCTTCTTGGTGGAGTAGGCATACTAAATTTGAAGTCACTATCTCCTATGGTTCAAAAGTTATGGCAAAAAGTGTAAAGAGCTATTTTTAGCATATAGGTCACAGTCCAGGTCACAAGATCATGGACCTTGCCGTCGTTTGAAAGGACTTTATCGGTGGAGTAGGCATACCAAATATGAAGTTCCTATCTCCTATGATTCAGAAGTTATGACAAACAGTGAAAAAAGCAATTTTAAGCATATAGGTCACAGTCAAGGTCACAAAGGCATTGACCATGTTGTCATTTGAAAGAACTTAATCGGTGGAGTATGCATACTAAATATGAAGACTTTGGTAACGTACAACAAAATAAATACTTTTATTTATACACTGAATTGACCACGGATTTTTTCCGTTATTTCCTGAATATGACAACGAGCACACGGCGGGTGTGACCGGTCGGCAGGGGATGCTCACTCCTCCATGGCACCTGATCCCACCTCTGATATTTCGGAGGTCCGTGTTTGCTCTGCTCTTATTTTGTGTATTTGTTTAATGGACGTTGAGATTGAATACTGTTCGTTATTTCCATATCCTTCTTTCAAGACACTGCCATTAAAAGAGTCTATGTAGATTTTCAAGATATTATATGCACATGTACATTTAATTTCAGGAGCAACAAAGAGTCTTGATTTTTAGCCGCAAGCAATTTTTAAAGAAAGAAAACCGTGTTGTAAAGAAAGAAAAAGATTTGTAACTCAAAGAATTGTAGATGACACAGAGGTGAAAAGAACAATAATGGTTAGAAAGAGTTAAGAAATTATAATATACATGTATATTTATTACAGTGGCAGTTTATCTAGGGGCGGAGGGTTAAGAAAATGTAACAGGTACTTAGAGAGTTTGACACTGAGATTTATATTTTTATTTATTCTGCAGAAATGTATTGATCATGTTTAAAACAGACAATCAACTACTTAATAATTACCCGGTAATTATTACAATTTAGCTTACCCTAGTCTAATGCTTCGTCCAAGTTCAAGGTCACTGGAAGAAAAATTTTAAAATTCATGTTAGATACATAACTACATATCTTTATTATAGAAAACTTACATCTGAAAAACCCAGAGGGGGTATTTTGTCCCGTTTGGACATTTCTAGTTTCAAGTTCATAACCAGCTTCAGATTCATCATCAACTTAAGTTCATTTTCTGCTTCATCATCAGCTTCAAGGTCATCATCAGATTCAGAATTATCTTTTTCGTCATCCCAAACTCCAGGACCTGCATCATGTGAAGGAATTCATTTATGGACAAGTCAAGAAGAGGACATGTTAGTGCACATCAGACATGAAAAGAAAGATGAATTTCTTAAAACTATAAACCACCAGTCCCTAGGGCGTGAAATTGCTCAAGTGTAGAACTCTCTTGAGATGTAGCATTTCAACTGTTCAGGCGATGAACAAAATAGCACTGGAAGGACGTATATTAGTCATCTAGAATCAGAGGATCTGATCAGACGCGAGGTTTTTCATGCATGGAATAAAGTTATTGCAAAACCAGGATGCATCATAAGTACTTACGACAAGACAAAAGAAATACAAATCAAAAGGAACTCACAATTCCTGACTATACTTGCCAAAAAATAGTATAAAAAGTAAGATGAGATCTAGAAGGGCTAACGGGAGAGTGGAAGCTTTGGAAAAACAGAACACTGAATTTACAAAAATATATAGCAACTTCACAAGGAAAAATGGCAAAGCTTGATCGCCATCAGACTTGTACTAAAAAGAGGTGAATAATAATAAATAGTAAGAATGTTCTTGTATATGAGCGATTGATTACATGTTTTAACGGCCCCTTCGAGAAATTTTCACTCGTATGGAGACGTAACCAGATTGTCGAAGGAGGGCTTCATATTTAGACCAAGACTCGGCACTAAGGGCCATCGAGCAGTGAGGGATCTTTATCCTTGTAACATGCTAGAAAAAATGTTAACTTTCGACAAAATGCAAATATTTTGTTTGCTATAACAGATCTCACTTAAACTTACTCCAGATAGAATGATCTTTTCAGCTCACTTGAGCCTTCTAATCACATTGTGTCTGTTGTCCGTTTGTCTGTAATTCATCTTCGACTTCTTCTAAAGAATCACAGAGCCAATTTCAAACAACTAGCAACAAAGAATCCTTAGGTGAAAGGGATTCAAGTTTGTTCAAATGAAGAGTCATACCCTCTTTCAAGGGGCGTAAATAGGGAATTTAGTAAAAATAGGCATTTATAAAGAAAGTTCTTGAATGTTGTTATGAAATTAGAAAAAGAAATCTTTTTATCTGCAAAAAGTATAGAACACAGTTTATATCATTAGTAAGTTGATTTTTTTCTGTATTTGATGTATGTAACTTAAGAGCATTTCCTTTAATTTTTATTTTATACTTTCACAGCTGCATTACTAAAGTGGACTGGGACTTCATTTAGTCAGCTAGCTGCACAAAATCGCCTCTGCTTATAGTTTATTTTATACATTGCTTCAGGATGTCTTACACTGTCGAAAGATACCTCATTCGGTAAACCAGAACGGCTATGGCGCCATTGGACACGGGAAGCTCAATAAGGGCATTTAAAGCATCGTCAGCGTAGTCGATCTCGAAGCCGCAGTGTTTTTTACTAATACTAACAGTTAAACACCTGCTGTGAACTTGTGCGGATGTTGTGACAGACTCATAGTGGCTGTTCCTCGCGCTGCAGTGTTACATATTGACAGTTGTGATACAGATATTGACAGTTGGGTATCTGAAAACAAGTTGCCTGAATCTTACAAATCTTGTGCGCCTCACTTTTCTTCCACTGATAGTGACGGTTTTGTCTATGTCAAATTATTGTATTTACAATGTCAACAATAATATTACATAAATACTGATAAAGACGGTACTGATATGATGAATGTATTATTGATGAGTAATGTTTGAAAGTATATTGATAAGTAAGTTCCAAATTTTTCCCCAATTATCCATTGTTCTTCCTGCTGAAGAAGAGTTACATTTCCGGTAGACCACAAAGCCTGATGTATCATTTCAAGAATAGAAGAAACAACTCTCAAACTTCCCAGTACTTGCACACCCTCCTTCTATCCCCGCTTGAAAAGTGGGAGGGTATAGTATATGTTATCGGTATGTCCGTCCGTCTGTTACGCTTTAGTGTACCCATCTCTTATCCGCAACTCCTCTTATACCACTGAGTGAAATTGAATTAAACTTTCACAGAATCTTTATTACATATTGCCATTGGGCATTTCCTATTTTACTTTTTGATCAGACACATATTTTGGGGTTTCCCAGCCACCGCAAAATATTGACTTTATCATAAAAAATAATCATATACACGGGAGGGGGTATCATTCAGTGAGCTCATTGCTCACAGTACGTTTAGTTATGTAATATAAAAGTAAATATTTTAATTTTATTTAAGTGACTTATTCAGACAAGATTTTTCAGTGTTATTTATTTTCTGTTCTTAAAAGTTAAAGAAATTGACAAACCTACCCTATGCATCCATGAAAATTCATTGATTTATTTTGGGGAGGGGGCGAATATTATCTATTTGGATTGATCTAGAAAGCATATTCAGCACACCAGACTGAAAATCTTAAAGTTCAATTATTCGTGGTTTGATGCTGTGGAGGAGGAAGAGAGACGTACAGAGATACAGAAGATAAATTATCTATGATTAAGTTATATAAAAGATAATATCTATGGATAAGTTATATAATAGAAATTATCTATGTATTAATTATATATTTAAGAAATAAATAAGTTGTTTTTTTTTTTTAAATCAGTAGTAATTGAAATGGTTCGGTCAAGTGATCAGATCATGTGAAGGCCTTAGGCCTTCTCGGAAATTATCTATGTAAGAAAGTTTACCATTTTAACTTTTTCAAGAAATAAACAGTTTTATTCTAATTTTGCGACAATGGTTCTTTTAAAAAGTTTAAGTAAAAAAGGTTCATGATTACAATTCAGACATTTATATATGCATACATTTTGGAGATTTTTATGATTTTACTAACTCGAATTTTTTATCTGGTAGGAAGAACAGCAGAAAAGAGAGATAAAGAAAAAGTTGGAGAAAGAAATTGCAGAAGTGAAGAAAGATGGCAACGCAAATGACAACAGGTATGGTAATACAAACACTAGTCCAGAAATGACTTTTATACAGTACATTTAATAACTACTAGTATAATACATTCTGTGTGTCAATGTGTTGTGGCATTTACAAGAAATAACAATGTGTAAAATATATTATTAGTACATTCAGTTTCCATTTATGTATGAGAAAATTACTTATTTTTATTCTAAATATATATATAACTCCATTTCTTAGATTAAAAATCATGGACTACAACGCAATTTTGGATTTCGGAGACAACCCGGTCACAGATGTGGCAAGTTCATAGTAAGAACATTCTATACATATGAACCAGTTCTATAAAGAAGTAAAAATATTGACAAACAATTTTATGAAACAAGAATTTCAGCAGGCTCGTTTAAAGTCATTTCGTAACTTCTATGGTGGAAACAATGACCTTGTCAGCAAATACAAATCTTATTCATCACTATCCAGTTCATTACGAAACAACATGAGATAGCGGCAGGCTGTCTGGCCTGGCCTCAGTGTGCTTGAATCTTGGCTTCAGTGCAGACGTGTTTATTTTAAGCAGCAGTGATTTTCCGCGGTTTAATAGTGAATAAAAGATTTTTTGTTTTTATTTTGTTGTTTTATTACTTATCATAGCTACTGGACGTGAAGAGGATGCCTTATATACTGGGGTCATTTGAGGATAAACGAATTAATGCTTTGACTAAAACTCGATGCACTATGGACACAGTCGATACTGGCATACATAAAATGGAGGATGTTTTTTTTTCTGCATTAGTTGCAGCAGGCCCAAAATGTATGGTTACTGCCCAATAAAGGTTTGCTGATTCTAAGCCATTAAGCATCCAAGATACTTTAATATCAGCATAAAATTCACTGGACAACTTATAGTAGACAATTTTTTCTCTCTTCTCGAAAGAAGCCTAGAGATGAAAGATGAATTTCGTACAAAGATCGTAGAGGGATAAATTAACTGGACAGTTAATGAAAGTGATCTTCACTTCGGAGGAAACAAACAAGTCAGTCACTGTGTCGCCCTTATATGGAGAATGTCTACATCCACATCGCTGGTAAGCTAATATAGATATTTAATTCAGGGTGATGATTCAATTTAATATCCAAGTTTAATGATACCGTGGTTGTTTCATGATACCACAAAAAATTGTAAGTACGTCTTATGATAAAAAGAATTCAAATTTTACAGATTACAGAAGAGGAAAATGTGTCTCACTTAGAGCTGAGGAGGTAAAAGTCCTGTTATATGGATTAAGAAAAATCAGGATGGATGCAATCAATCCACTTAGAGCGGAACTAGAGATGGACGACAATCCGCCTACACCTCTGGTAATTATTATAAGATTTAGATTTTAAATAAACAAATTACTCTGCAGTAATTTTAGTGCTAGAAAACATGAATAACGATTGGTTCTTGTTTTCACGACAATTTTGTACCACAACCTTAATTTTTTTTCTATACATATATTTGTAGGAAAATTTTGGGGCATTCCACAATACCAAAGTCCTTGTGTTAGCTGTTTTGACCGTGTTAACCACAACAGCCCAAGCAAGACTCGAGAAAATGGAAGACAAAATCGTACAAAGAATCAATTGTGGGGTAGTTTTTAAAGCCATATATGGCGTGTGTACAATGAAAATTATTAGACTAAAATTATAAGAACCAATTATTTGTATCAGTACTTTATATAAAGATAGAACTTTTCCATAAATTACAAAACCTAAGTCAATTGCGTCATAAAGACATCACAATTTAATTTGGATTCTCGGAATTTTCTCCGACTCGGAAGAAAATACAAAAGATTTAAATAACAAATTATAGAGAAGATAAAATCATACTATTATATGAAACGATGTGTTCTCCGTGTTTAGAATTGTATGAAAAGCTTTAATTTAAATGTATTAACTTTATTTCTTTACTTAATTTTGTATTTTTCAAAAATATATTTTTTTGATCAGTTACGCCATATATGGCTTTAAAGGATAGTCGAAAATTATTTAATTTCAGGTGTATTGGCTCCATACCTTTCATGTGAGACTTCCAAAACGAGTCCATGTATCTACAGTACCTTTTTGCAATGTTCATGCTTTTCGTCAAGGGTGTGTTTTGTTAAACAATGTTGCAAATTTTGTTCAAGGATTACATAAAGAAACTTTAATTCATTTTAATGAAACCATGCGCCATATCAAAACCTTAGTTCCTCAAACAAATATCTTATATCACGGTAGACAACTCTGAGCTTTACTTGCATTTAATGGTTCACTGTCAAAAAGTATTTTTGGTACTGCAACAATCGATCATGTCAACCTTTTAGCTGGACACATCAATGCATTAAATAGGAAAACAAAAAAAATATTGTTAAAGCAATGCAACAGCATGGATCTCATTTGTCTTCTTTCATTTCTGTAGGCAATCACAGAAAGGACAACTTAGCTGCTGGTATTAAAGAAAATTCAGAGTACATTTCTAAAATAGCAAATGCTTTTAAATACTAAATATATTATTTGGAAAAATCTTTTGTAAATGTGTCAAAGATTTTAATGTCCCAGGTTAACAGAGCTACTCTTTAAAGATCTGACTTTGATAAACTGTCAGCAGCAATTCAGAGTTTATTAGAAGGAAAGATAACTCCATTTTTTATTCCAAAATTTGTGATCATCAGAACTAATTCCAACATAAATTTCAAACTGTGAAAATCATACAAGAATGTTTACTTAATTCATACAGATTATTCATTTTATTACTCTCATGGAAAGTTTTTGAATGCAAGGGACAAAGGATCATTATTTATTCCTGTGAAATTTCCAATCTTGGCACATAAGCAACCTTTACAATTGTTCACCTGTCCCTACCTCACCCGATGTAACTTCAGTCATGCATGCTACACAGCTTCTGTCCACACAAGATTATTTTGCAATAACAAGTCATCATGACTATTTTGTTTCCCTATCTGCAGAAGATTTAGTTATTTGTGATCATGGACCTACTATATCCTGTAATTCAAAGCAAAAATGTTTTACCCGTTCTCTTACTTTCTGTTGCTATTTTTAACATGCATGTTTTAACCAATACTAAAATGTAACTTGACGGTCAAATTGATCTTCAGAATGATTGGTTAGGTACTTCTGAGATTTTAACATATGTAGCATTAGGTATTGCAGCACTGTGTTTATTAAGATGTTGTATTATATTGGTCCTCGTCTTCCTCACCACTCAATGCACTAAAAAAATTCTACCAGGCTTTGTGATCGTAATGTATCACTTGTCAGTTGGTCTACCGATTTAGCTATCCAGGCCGATATCCACGGCCCGAACTATGACATTCCTCCCTCCTTAAATGGTTTTCGCCCTCGAAGACACAATCCAAGTTCTTATTGCCCCTGGCATGACTTTCACCTGCAATTCCAGGGGTGGTCAACGGCACCAAAATCCTTAACAGAAAAGGAGAAAATGCATGGCTGTACCGGGAATGGAACCCGGGACCCCTGCATCTTTATTCTTTAGTCAGGTGCTCTACCAACTGAGCTATCCAGGACGATATCCACGGCTAAAACCATAACATTCCTCCTTCCTGAAATGGACTTCGTCCTCGAAGACACAAACCAAGTTATTATTGCCCCTGGCAGGACTTTCACCTGCAATTCCAGGGGTGGTCAACGGCACCAAATCATGACAATCCCGGTTCAAATCTCAGCCCTGGTACAAACTTTTCTTTTTTATATATATACATAAATTTGTCTTAAAATATAAACTTTTACATTCAAACTTATAAAATCTTTAATCTGAAAATAATTTGAAGTGTGATTGAGTTTTGTTGGACCAGGAGTATGTTGTTTTCATTTCAGCTCATCTTTATTTCACCTTCATATATCCATGGTTATTTCAATAATTGTCAGTAAACAAAATATTCAGGGATCCTGCTATACGTTCCTTAAACTAACGCTAAAGAGAACTTAAGGACTTTTCGTCAAATGATTACACATGATGATTAAATTTTGTTGTAAATTTTCCCAACTTTACATCTTTAACATTGTACGACTTAACTTTCTTCAGTTTCTACCATATTTGTTAACTCAGGCTTCTATTCATTCGAGCAATCAGTAAGCAATTCTTCCGAATTCTACATGATAACAAAATTCATAAAACAATTCAAATATTATAAGATTCGTTTTTGAGATCTTTTCCCTAATATTCTAAGGAAAAATTAATCTGAATGAAAGGTATTTTGATGAAAATCAGGTATGAAGTTTTTCCGAACGATTTAACATTTCCTTCACGACACATAATATAAAACTATAGACTGAGGGAAAATAGAGTTCCGGTATTTTTCTAATTTCTTCAAGGCTATTTTTTTTTTTTTTATTTATACATACATAAGAAATAAAGTCAGGAAAAGGCAATTTATCTCCAGATTTCATCGCTCCGATGCACATGAATTATAAATATTTACAACGTTAACATGTCAACGGCTACATAGTCATTTGACGAAGAAATAAATAAATGGGATATCTGTCAGGTGTGTAATAATAAAGTGGATGTGAAAGAAATTCTCAGTTTAATATGGATATACTGATTTATGCAGCCATAAGTGTAATTTAGTCTTGTTTTCGGGAGAGAGGCACACACGAATGACATGTGAAAACAGGTTTAAATAGCTTGGTCAGATTATTTATTTACATGAGTTGTCTGCTTGTGTTGAACAGGGCAGGTAATCAAATGAGTAGATATTGTTCCAAGATGAATACATTGCCATAACAGACTCTGACATTCTTATTGATTTTTAAAGTGAGGCGATGGACAGGGAATATCTATAAAAACAGAAAGTATTAAAAACGAAAATCACATCCGTTTCATCACAGATTGGATAATGTACTAGAAGAATGTTTATGAAAAAATCGCTCTTATTTAGAGGAATTGACTTTTCTTTATAATATTTTTTCCGAAAGTAGGGGAACTGTCAGATGTATTTCTCTTTTTTAACAGGTCGAGACCACTAGATTTTCTGACGTCAGAATAAATTTGCATGTAAATTAGCTAACATGTTTACTTTACCTACTGCTGAATGAACCGCAATGCATTGTGGGCTACTACAAGTACCTATCTGTGTTGAAAATTGAAGGCAACTTGAATTGTCCCTTGGAAAATTATTTTCAATTCTTTTTTGAAATTTTTTAAAGAAATATTTTAAAAGATGTATAATCTTTCATTTTTATGCTCACATTTACAAAATTTGCTTTATGAAGCCTTACAAATGTATCAACTTATAATACATCAGCCTAGTATACCATTGTTCAAAGAGACGTATAAGTGCTATCGTGTCGATAAAACATTGAGTTTTTTTCACGTGATATACGTGTACAGAGATTTCGCAGGTAGTGTATACTAGCTATAGGTCCTTGTTTTTAGACAGCAGGAGAAAGTGTGCAATTATTATTTAACCCCTCAATATTATCAGAAAGTGTTTTATGTACATGTATATGCAAAAGTCAAAGCGTTTGTACGATATTCGAAGCAACTGTTAATCATCTAAAACAACTCCAATATTAAATGTGAGCATGGAGCAGTGTCTTCAGAATATAATCTTTCAATTTCGGTCTAATAAATTTATAAAGAAGCTCTACAGTTTTTCCGTGACGAGTTAAATTTTGTGCAGTAAACCGACGAAAACCACGTGTAGCCATTGAATCGTAAACACGTGGTAGGCTGTTATGCTTTGGGAATCTTTCACTTGATTGGAGAACGGGCGTGACGAAGACATCGTCACGTGTTGAAAATTGCCTTCCATATAAGGTAGTGGTCTCGACCTGTTTAAGCCATGTATACTTATTGGATATAGAGAAATCTGTGTTACCAAAATAGATATTACAGAAAAAAGGAAACCAGCAAGAAATCTTTAGCTTAATGAAGTTAATCAGGATGTTAAACAAATAGTTATCTTCAAATTTAATGTGTCAACTTAAAATAAGAGACAACTATCTCTTGTATAAAATCAGTTTCCCCTTTATGGAACCTCATAATATTGGAAATCTGTATAAGGATTCAACTCTTTGTTTGGACAAATAGCGTGCTGTTGGCTATTTATCGATCGGACAACGGATTAAATAATGTCCAATATAATCTCACGGCCATTTATAACGGGTCACTCTGAACAAAGGCCTTCATTAATAGCCTAGGTGAGGGGGGATAGAGTAAGACAAAATGGGCTAAGTAAATCAAACTGTGTGAAAACAGTTGTATTAATAATATAGCATAAACGGGTGGTAAAATTGTGTTTTAAAATTTTTGTTCCTTGTGGGATGGGGAAGAAAACTTTGGGTTAACAGTCGGCGAGACATCGTTTTCTCGCCGAGTACAATGGTTGTAAGGCGTGTCACTTCTGACGACCAGTTTTCAGTCAAGATTTTTGTTATAGATGGATATAATTTAGTGTTCTCGTGATAACATCAGTTCTGATTATAACTGTGGAAGACAAAATCCGAGAATATTTCAAACATTTTGGTGTTTAAGTAATAAGTTATTGTCTCATATATTTTTTAAAAATTTAGATTTGATGGTTTTCTTCCTTCATTTGCTTTGATTTGAAATGGCTAGGGTAATATCAAATAGGAAATCACCTGTGTCGTCTTGTAGAAATTTAACAAGTTATAATTATATTTGATCTTTATTGTGAACAAACAATTTCGAAGTAAGGGAAGCATTTGTCGAGAGTGAACAAGATATGAAGTCATTTTTATGCCAATGTCTTATTAATTCTGATCTCTTTTTGTTAGATGCCAACAGTTAGGCGATTCCTTTGCTCAAGAGCATGAATTGAGTATAGTTCTGAAAATGACTTTCGTTAATATTTTAATAAAACCTAGTTTAGTAAATTTTTTTTTTGTGTGTTTGGTTTGGTTTACCAGTTTACTGATTTGACCAGTTGTTATTGTGAGTTTTGCGTTTGGTTGTGAGGGTGTTTGTCAGAAATTTGAAATTGCTTCGTTCGATTTACTTCCAGATTTAATCAAGTGTTCAACTACAATATTGAATGTGGTCAATTAATCTTATGAAGCAACTCAAATAAAAATAAAATAATTACTTTTACAAAACTTCATGAAAAATAAATTATAATTAACATATATAACACAAGGCCTTTAATTCTGATATATTCAGGGTGTCCCAAAACATATGTTACTATTTTAAACCGTTATAAAAATTTTATGCCTCAAGTTACAATAATGAAATTTAAAATATATAATAAAATTGTGATAAATTTTTTTGTGAAGCATACAGTTGCCACAATTTCCTTATTAATCAACAATATTTGTTCTTTAGAATAACATATGTCATTTTACAACATATTCTAAATGACGTCCATTGAATTGAAATTGTTTGAACACAATTCCTGAAGTTTTTACTTACCAAGCTGTAAATATAACATATATTCTAACAGTTTAACTCTAAATACCTTCACAAACATGTAAATAGTATTCTTTGAGGATTTTCATAACAAGATGTTGTTTTCTTATGGTACTTATGACTAAATTAGCAATATTAGACTGATAGTAAAGTTTTACAAATTCTACCAGTTCTCAACATAAAGGTTCCATATCAAAATATGATGACGTCATTAGGACATCATAATTACCTGACTCTTGAATAAAAAGTTCTCGAAATTTTGTCAGATAAAATGTATGCTGATACATTAGAAGTTGACAAAATATCTTTGTGAATGCTATTAATTTGATAAAGTTATAGGTGATTAAAAGTGTAACATATGTTTTGGGACACCCTGTACATGTATATCTATTATGTCACAGTTGCACAATATAGACGTCATGCGTTTACAGCTAAAACAATGTTGTAAGCACAGTTACAGTTTTTATATTAGATTTAGTTGAAGAACTACTGCAGGGTGGAAACAAAGTTCGTATAGTGGTTGACGTGTATCGTTTGTGTCAATTTCTTGTTCTGTCCTCCGTCTGTTCAGTTTCTGAAAATATCTTAAAATTTCCAATGTCAGATCCTAATATTAAAATTCTCAAGAGGGACGTTAAACAATATACAATCAATCAATCAACCTAATATTATTATTATTTGATAGTTTCTAAGTCATTAGTGAAATTGCTTCGTTCAATTTACTTGCAGATTTTAATCAAGCGCTCAATTACAATACTGAATATGGTCATTTAATGTTATAAAGTCATTTCCCAATACGTTTAATTATTAATTAACAATAAGGGATGCTGATCATGTAAATACTGAGATAGTTTTTCTATTTTAATTATGATATTTCATAAATGTCAAGTTAACATCGACAAGCTGACCTATAATACTTCTCATCAATATTTGTTCTGTTTTATCTATTTTGTACTGAAAATTTTGTTTTTATTGTTCTTTTTTCAAAGTTGCTTTTGTGGGGTTTTGGGTTTACGTTTGTAGGTGATAGAGTTAAATAAATCCATCATTACCAATGTTCATACAATAACAACTACCTTCCACACCTTGCAAAGTAAATTTATAAGTAATTTATATGTAAGTTATTGAGGTACTTTAAACATCGGTCCTTGACCAGGGACAGTGTAGTCGGCCATCTGTAGTATATTGGTCCTGCTGACTTCCTGTCGCTCTTGGTTGATACTGTCTCTTTTCCAAAGTGCTGGGTCTTCCAAGTCCTCCTGGCGTCTGAAAAGGTTTCCCACGACTGCCACTGTTCCTAGCTCGATATTCTTGCCCCAAATAGATATATTTGTGCATGCGTACCCTGGCGTGGAGAAAACTTCAACACGTTTGTCTATAGGGAAAGGTCGCCCAAACATTAGGTCATGTCTGTGTTGTAGATCACCAAGACACATGTCAAGGATGCAATGTAGACTGTGTCCGGGAAGAGATTGATTTCCCACGAAATCTACATTGCAGCTGGTGCAGACACACTACTTAACATCATCCACTGATACACCACTCCTCTACTCTACTGGGTGACATCCTTTGGGTGGCCAGATTTAACCATTATTAAAACACAATGCTTTTTATTTGGTTATATAATATATTTATTATGTCACTGTTGCACAATATAAACGTTCATGCATATACAGTTAGAACAATGTTGTCAGCACTGATACAGTTAAAATATGATATAGTTAGTACTTGGTATATCCACTGGAAGCCAAACTAGTAACTAGTACTGGGGAGCACAAAGTTCGTATAGTGGTACGTGTGAAACGTTTGTCTCAAGTTCTTATTCTGTCCTCCGCCTGTTTTGATTTAATTGTGATAATTAATCAACACTGACCAATAATAATTCACATAAATATTTACAACAATATTGTCTACCTTAAACACATAATTAGAAAATAGAAGTAAAGTGCGTAAGAACCTAAATGGCTCTCAAGGACATATAAGGATTATTATGCCTTATACACATATGTCCTTATTAATCAAATATAAGAAACACAACATATATTAAAAAGTTAATATGTAATTTATTTATATGTACGGTATGGTCCAATTGTGTTACATTATGGTCATAGAACCCTTTAGTAGAGTAACTGTTCCCCCTGTCCTGCTCTTCCTCCCCTTCAGAGTATTACTTTCAGATGACGAGAACTTCTTAGGCCTTTTCCTCGTCTTCCATACCACTCAATGCACTAAAACACACCAGCGATGAATTTATATCCAGAAAACTTAATTACTAGTGTAATGTCCATTAATCACGATCCTGGGCTCCATGTAGGAGGGATCGACTTACAAAAAAAAATGTGTTTTATTCATTATTATTGTCTGACGTAATATGCGGATATAATTTCTTGATGGTGTTTTTACCTATCTCATATCCATTACCATCAGTCATCAATTGGTGCTGAAGGTTTGAGATCCCTGCCAACGTCACTCTCTTTGGACGAATTAATTGTCACCAATGGTTAAAATCCTCAGCTGTGACATTTGATCGTTTAATGTCCTTAATTTTAAACGATCAGCGTACTACCATCTACAAATTAAAGAACGCCTACAAGTTAAACTTTTGTAACGCCTTCTCCATCTTCATACGCTTGTTCAGCAAGCGTTCAGATAAATCTGAACATTTTAATATTTTTCTTGCTTCACATGTGGAAACAACATAATTGCATGTTGTGCGTCTTTTACATCAGCAAAGCGAATAAAGAATTCTAACTTCAACACACCCATTTTTGATTGGGTAAAATCCTCTAATTCAAAGACGCGGAATTGTCGGTGAAATGTTATTAGGCCCCCCGTTAAATATATGTGAATAAAATTACTCCACCCCTGAATAGAATTTAAAAGATATAAGTTTGATTTTCTCTGCCTGTATCCTTTTCGATTTTTTTTCAATTGACTTAATCTAACATCTCAACTCGCCAAGATTAACATAAAAAAATGTAATAAGATTCAAGTCTGTTCAAGTTATGACCCCGGAGGTAGGGTCGGGCCGTAACGGATGGTAAATTTGTACATTCTTGTACGAATGTATATGGAAAATCTTCTCAAGAACAGCAAGGAATGGACTGGTCATATTTATATGAAAGCATCCTCAGGTGATGTAGATTCAAATTTGTTTGATGGGGCCACAATGGTCTATCAAAATTTTACATATGAATATTCAGGGGAAAACTTAAAAAATCTTCTCAAGAACAACAAATCTATGTTTGGTCATATTTATATGTAAGCATCCTCAGGTTGTGAAGATTCAAGTTTGTTCAAATCATGAGACCCGGAGGTAGGGTAGGGCGAAAATCGATCTAACTTTTACAAAGGAATGTTTGATAGGTAATTTCTTTGTTGTTTGAGTAAGGGTTTGGAAATAACTACCGGTAAAAGTTTTACTTCTTTTAGTCTACTTACCGACTGTTTGAAAGTGGAATATTGTTTTACCAATTTATGGGAATCTTCCAAATGCGAGTTATATAGTTCCGAAAGAGTAAGAAATCTTTCATTAAAAGAATTCCTTTTTTAAAGTTCTGAATTTGTTGAGTTATGACTTTTGATATTTTGTTTACGTTTTCCTGGATGTGCAGTCTGAAGAAAAGTGATGCGATTACATTTTGATGAATTTAGTTACGTGGTTGTTGTTTCTAATTAGAGAATTAACATGTTGAAAAATATTTACATCTTCCATAGTTGCTGTGCCAAACAAAGTTTTAGACACGTCTGTCACCAACATAAGGTAAGAGGGATTACTTATGTCTGTTCGAAATATGAATAAATGATACATTTTCATCCAGAAATTCATAAGTATGATTGAATTCTTCCAAAGTGCACGAGTCTAAATCTTCTATTTCGTGCATAAACCTTGTAAAAGTCGGACAAGCTTTTGTCTGGATTTCTCTGCCAATAAGGTGTAATGGAGAAGAGATAGAATCGAGATTAGATGATTTTTGTTGAAAGGGTAACGAGTCGTACCTCAAAATGGAAAGGAAATGCATCCACAATTTTATTATCTGGCATGTCATGAATCTTTGCCCAATGAAAAAAAAAATAGTCAACCATGCAATAATATTCTGAGTACTGTCTTCCTTGAATTTTCTAAATTAATGATGGAAGACATATTAGAAAAAAATTGTGTCCTACCTGACGTCTTTTTGTTAAAATAAAACCTAAACCTGTCCTCGTCCAAATTCTGTTCGTTTCCTGGATGTTCCAGAAGATTGTAAAAAGGATGTCTTTATTCGAAGAACGAGGAATCGGCACTTGGATTCGGAAGCAGGAGCTCCCACACAGAACTGTTGTTGTTATCCAAAATATCCACTTGTTCTTTGCCCTTGATATTCGAATATTCGATAGTAGTATTCGAATATATTCAAATATTCGATAAAATTAATACATCTTGCATTATAATATGTATATACATGTACCTTCACTCTTATGTCAAGAAATATATACGTTTTATGTCATTATTTGGGAATAAAATTTCATTTAAAGTTCTGTAAATGCACTTTAATTATATTCTTAAAATATTTTACAGAATATATGAAGAGTTTATATCCAAAATGTAATAAAAAAAATTTCCCTAAAATTCAAAAGATTCTTTCAATAAGTTCAAGATTAATTAATCATCCTAGCAAAGTGTACACTGATAACACTACACATTTATACCACATAGAACAATTATCTAATGGAGAAACATTAAAAGTAATTACTTTTTAGCTAATTAATTTTATGAAAATGATTTTCAATGATGTATACATAAACAAAAATGTTTCGTTTCAACAATACAAACTAATTCTAAGTGCCAGACACTGTTTTACCTCTAATTAAATGATTAAATCAAGAATCTATATTATTAATAGACACACTCTTCACAACTTAAAGGTAATCCAAGAAGAGCGTCTTTCAATTTTGTTTGAAATGAAATCTTATTTATCAACGATGAGAATTTGATTCAATTTCTGATGAAACTTCAGTATTAATTGCCAGATTTTTCTCTTTTAGATGCTTGTATTCTTAAAATAGGAATATTCGAATCATGAATTTATATTCGAATATCAACTCATCGAATGAATATTCCAATATTCGTTGACATCCCTCATAGGAATGCATGGAGAAAATCTGTAAACATCTTCTCAGGAACAATATGGCCATGATTGGTCATCCTTAGTGAGTTCTTATCTTCAATTTTGTGCATTAACCTTGTAAAAGTCACACAAGCTTTTGTCGGGAGTGTGATACAATCATACATAAGGTTAGATTTTGGAGGTAATTTTGGAAGAACAATCTCATATGTTTGTCTCCAATATTCATTTGTCAAAACTTAAATTTTTTTCTCCTTTAAACACTTCACAAGAATTAAGCCTTTGAACTGAGTTTGGATTAATCAAGGGACTTGTACCTTTTTTCTATCTCCAAAACTGACACGTGGAAAAACCCGCTCCATAACATCACCATTATTACTTTTGTGGGAAATAGAATTTCTACAAATAGACGAAAAACAAGAAAAAATTAGTGGTGTTCGGTCAAAGTGTGTTGATCTGTCACAAATTGCACCACATTATTTTAGAAAACGGTCTAAATTTAATATATTTTAGTGGAGATTCAAAGCTCACAATTAAAATGGATTTACGATTGTTAATGGTTTATAAGCGTGGAAGGACTAACGGTTCTTCACTTGTTTCGTGTGTGTCACAAAGTACTCTCTTAAAAGTTCTTGGCATTAGTTTTCTTCTGGTTCCCAGGCTTTACTGCCTCCTTCCCATTTAACAAAAAGGTCTGTACACCGTTTGTATAATGGGTCAAGATATAATACATACATATACGTGATAATCAGTAAGATATAATGAAAAATAGAGATTCACAATCAAGTAATATTAATCATTATATTTCAAAAAAGATGACAATATCTAATATGGACCAACATATTTGTCAAAGAGCTTAGGCTATTTTCCTACTGCAGTTTTAAACTGCTGTAAGAGAACCATTTGATTTAATCGAAATGAGGGCTCTTATGTTCGTTCATCATATCCTTCTTTGATTTTGCTTGTTTCTTTGCTGTATTTTCATTTGCAATCACGTACGTAATTTTCTAGAATGTCGCAAAAATGCTCTGTAGCATCCGCTTGCAGAGAGTCTTTGGGTGTTACTCGTTAATCAAAAGGCAAGTTGCAGCTGCAATAGCTTCAAGTTTATCTGAAAGCATAGACATTAACCTGTCTTTCAATTACTGTATGGAAGTGTTTACAGTTTCCGTTGATTAAATTGTTTGCTACGCCACAAGAGCTAGTTTACTTATTTTTTCCAACGTTTCTGGATTCCCAGGCTTAAAGATTAGCCCGAGGTTGGATTTTAACCCGTGAACAGTAATTCCAACTTGCAAGAGTATTTGGAAATCGTATTCAGTGGTTAAACGTGTTACACGGGCCATGTAATCATATACTGTTCCCTCGTTGTATTGTCTCATGTTTAGTTGATTAATATTGAAAGTTAACTTGTGTGTTTGGAATCTTTAAAAAGCAATTCTCAGACTTTCCAATGATGATTAAACCGAAACACTTAATTCAAAGTACCGCTGTCTCGGAATGCCTCCCAGACAAAAAAGGAAAAGCCGACAATGCCGCCGATTCTGACATATTAAAATATGCCACCATGGCCGTACAAGTGACAGAATGGATCCAATTCCTCATCCCAATTCTCTCCCTCTATTCCGGGGTCTTTATATAGAGGGAAGGAAGTGTCGATCTTCTTTTTTATTTTTAAATTGTCCCTTTTTAGCGACCCGTCGTGCCTTTTCTCATCCCCAGAGTAAGGGTAATGTTCCGCACCTTCACCTCTTTTAACTTTATGAGAAAAGTTATATTCACATGCAGTGAAGTCTTTCAAGTCTTTGGTCGAAATATTTTTTGGCATTTTATTAAACGGCGAGGTAATTTTTCCTTCCTCACAACATGCGTTTTGTCATATGGACAAATGACCAGATCAGTGCTATCCATATATATGGGGCCATTTTTTTTCTAAAGAATATTCAAGAAATTCAAGTAGACTTCCACTAGGTCGTGGCATCGCACATTTGATTAGCATGAATTCATCCTATGCAAAATTTTCTTAATGATGGATTTCATGCACTGCTCCATCTTTTCGATGTCCTGATAGGTCTCTTGGAATTTTTCCTATCCAGTGTCGTTGAGTGCGATGCCAAATTTGATATGGAAGTCCACGATGATACCTCGACTGTCTGTGAATCGCTTTGCTGTGACCCGGCTGCTTCTTTCCCTGTAAGTCCCAGGTTTTCGGTGTTGCTGAAGAATCCTGTATCAGGACGTGCTTAAGTATCTCGCTGATGTTTGTCAGCGGCAACCACTCAGCACTGGAAATGGATGGATGAATATTTACTTTTTTGATTGGTCCTCCTTTTTTATCCCTATCCTCTTTTCTTTCTTGTAAAAACCAGTCGTTAAGGTGTGTCTGTCACTCAGGAACATGGTTCTAGTGTATATTGGTCGAAATAACGCCTGTTTGGTTTAATGTAGTATCCAGGTTGTGAGGTCATCATTTAAATGATGTCATCATCTGTAACCATTCACAGCCCAGATTAATTCTTGGTGGTGACGTCTGCTCTATGTCCATTCTTCTAACGAAATGTTCTGCAATTTATAGCTTGTGTAAAAAATTCACCTACAAAAAATGCATATTTACAGTTTTTATTAAGTTAATTTTCATGAAATATTCGCTGTTTTATCGATAATTTATATATACATTTCCGGAAGCACTAAATCATACATTTACAATTTATAAATATCAAAATGATAAAAACATCGCAAAATCACATTGCAACCGATATGACATGTAAAGTTTGCTGATATAGCATTATGTGTACATGTACACTCTCCTCCAGATTAATTCACTATGACATGTCCTCGACCAAATCCTCGATCACTGTTACTCCTTGTTTGTCCACCGATATGACATGACGACATGTCCTCGACCAAATCCTCGACTGTTACTCCTTGGTTTGTCCAGACTCTGCAATTGATAGCCTCTTGTGTAATTCGTAAATTCACCTACAAAAAATGCATATTTACAGTTTTTATTAAGCTAATTTTCATGACCGTGTTTGTCATTCATTAACATTCGCTGTGTAATCGATAATTTATATATAACATTTCTTTGTTGATCGTAGAAGCACTAAATCATACATTTACAATTTATAAATAGAAAAATCAAAATGATAAAAAAATACCTGGCGAAATCTAGGCCCTCTAGGGGTTGAATCTATTACAAGGACTCTTGAATTGAGCCACACATCATTGGTCTGAAATTGAAACGAATAAATAATAAAAGGTGTTTACTTAAAAAAAGTTTGGTGATGTAGCATTACATGTACATCTCATTCGCTTAACATTGAATTTGACAGTAAATATTAGTGTAACTAAATTAACATTTGAATATGATTCTTTTTACTTGTTGAAGTGTTTTCATCCTCTAAATAGTTCAAAGTATAACATCTTTATTTTCAATAAATAAAGATGAAATATAACTAAAATAGGTAATCCTAATTTTATTTTAGGCAAGTTGCAGCTGCAATAGCTTCAAGTTTATCTGAAAGCATAGACAATAACCTGTCTTCCAATTACTGTATGGAAGCTGCAAGTGAAGTGTTTGCAGTTTCCGTTGATTAAATTGTTGGTTACGCCACAAGAGCTAGTTTTCTTATTTTTTCCAACGTTTCGGGATTCCCAAGCTTAAAGATTTGCCTGAGGTCGGATTTTAACCCGAGAACAGTAATTCCAACTTGCAAGAGTATTTGGAAAGTATTTGGAAATCGTATTCATCATTCATCATATACTGTTCCCTCGTTGTATTGTCTCATGTTAAGAAGATTAATATTGAAAGTTAACTTGTGTGTTTGGAATCTTTAAAAAGCAATTCTCAGACTTTCCAATGATGATTAAACCGAAACACTTAATTCAAAGTACCACTGTCTGAGAATGCCTCCCAGACAAAAAAGGAAAAGCCGACAACGCCGCCGATTTGACATATTAAAATATGCCACCATGGCCGTACAAGTGACAGAATGGATCCAATTCCTCATCCCAAATCTCTCCCTCTATTCCGGGGTCTTTATATAGAGGGAAGGAAGTGTCGATCTTCTTTTTTATTATTAAATTGTCCCTTTTTAGCGACCCGTCGTGCCTTTTCTCATCCCCAGAGTAAGGGTAATGTTCCGCACCTTCACCTCTTTTAACTTTATGAGAAAAGTTATATTCACATGCAGTGAAGTCTTTCAAGTCTTTGGTCGAAATATTTTTTGGCATTTTATTAAGCGGCGAGGTAATCTTTCCTTCCACACAACATGCGTTTTGTCATATGGACAAATGACCAGATCAGTGCTATCCATATATCGGGCCATTTTTTTTCTAAAGAATATTCAATAAATTCAAGTAGACTTCCAGTAGGTCGTGGCATCGCTCATTTGATTTGCATGAATTCATCCTATGCAAAATTTTCTTAATGATGGATTTCATGCACTGCTCCATCTTTTCGATGTCCTGATAGGTCCCTTGGAATTTTTCCCATTCAGTGTCGTTAAGTGCGATGCCAAATTTGGTATGGAAGTCCACGATGATACCTCGACTGTCTGTGAATCGCTTTGCTGTGACCCGACCGCTTCTTTCCCTGTAAGTCCCAGGTTTTCGGTGTTGCTGAAGAATCCTGTATCAGGACGTGCTTAAGTATCTCGCTGATGTTTGTCAGCGGCAACCACCCAGCACTGGAAATGGATGGATGAATATTTACTTTTTTGATTGGTCCTCCTTTTTTATCCCTATCCTCTTTTCTTTCTTGTAAAAACCAGTCGTTAAGGTGTGTCTGTCACTCAGGAACATGGTTCTAGTGTATATTGCTCGAAATAACGCCTGTTTGGTTCTATGTAGTATCCAGGTTGTGAGGTTATCATTTAAATGATGTCATCATCTGTAACCATTCACAGCCCAGATTAATTCTTGGTGGTGACGTCTGCTCTATGTCCATTCTTCTAACGAAATGTTCTGGCGTGAAAAATCGATCTTCGTCGAAATATTCCAAGAATATATCCCAGAAGCAGTCGATCACATTGCAACCGATATGACATGTACCACTCTCCTCCCACGACATGTCCTCGACCAAATCCTCGACTGTTAGTCCCTGGTTTGTCCAGACTCTGCAATTGATAGCCTCTTGTGTAATTCTTAAATTCACCTACAAAAAATGCACATTTATAGTTTTTTATTAAGTTAATTTTCATGACCGTGTTTGTCATTCATTAACATTCGCTGTTCAATCGATAATTTATATATTACATTTCTTTGTTGATCGTAGAAGCACTAAATCATACATTTACAATTTATAAATAGAAAATTAGAAAAAAAAATCAAAATGATAAAAACATACCTGGCGAAATCTAGGCCCTCTAGGGGTTGAATCTATGACAATCACTCTTGAATTGAGCCACACATCATTGGTCTGAAATTGAAACGAATAAATAATGAAAGGTGTTTACTTAAATAAAGTTTGCTGATATAGCATAACATGTACATCTCAAAACATTGAATTTGACAGTAAATATTAGTGTAACGAACTAAGCATTTGATTATGATTCTTTTTACTTGTTGAGGTGTTTTCATCCTCTGAATAGTTCAAAGTATAAAATCGTTATTTTCAATAAATATAGATGAAATATAACTAATAATAGGTTATCCTAACTTTATAAGATGTTATAGCCATTAGGTATCATTTTAAGTCTGTCGGTATTTAAAAACATTCATTCGAGTGTACACTCTTTTTTCAAAAAATAGAATAGAACTAGTTTAGATACATTATTTTGATGTGAATAAACATTATTAAATTGTGAATATCCTTGACACCATTTGACATTGGATATACAACAAAGAAAATGTATGCTGTTAAGAATTTTCCTAATAGATAGTTTTTCGCTTCGTATGATATTAGATGATATCACAGGAGGATGAAAATAATCTTCGAAAAAAAAATTTTTCTACATAATTCATAAAATATGTTTAATTACTAACATTTCCAACTTTTCTTCCTACCATTTTTTGTCCCCGTTGTCAATACTGTATAGGTACAAGTTAGGAAGTGCATTGGCGTCGGAAGCAAATTGATTGATTGAATATTGTTTTACGTCCCTCTTGAGAATCTTTCACTCATATGGAGACGTCACCGCATGTCCGTGAAGGGCTTCAAACTTAGACCTGAAATCGGCACTCAGGGCCATTGAGCAGTGAGGGTTCTTTATCGTGCCAGGGCCTACCGTGACACGGAACCTACGTTTTTAAGGTCATATCCGAAAGACCCGTGACTTTCACTTCTAGTGCCGAGCGCTTGGCGAAGGAACAGTCACTACCTTTGTTTACGTGTTTTTTTTTTTTGCAAACGCACTGGCATCTTAGTTTTAATTGTGGCTTAAATAATTGTCAATTTTGCTAATATTGGATATATTCTAGTGTTAATACCAAAGCTCATAGTATTAAGCCAAGGACGAATTTTTGATTTTTTTATTTTTAATGAAAAAAATCTCTATATAACACTTGAAATGAATGATAAGAAGAATCTCCCAAATATACTATTTCATATTAACTTAATACAAATGTCAGTAAACTCATTATTTGCTTCAAATATATGCAATATAAAAAAAAATGTTATGAGTTCTAAAGCAAAAAAAGGTATTGTATTTCAGACAAAACCGATTATTCTTCAAACTAATCAAATTATTTTTTATTTGAATATTTAATTTGATTATTTAATGTCGCATTAAAAAAAGAAGTTTTGGCATATTTGAAAGATTTTTCCGATAACAGTGTTTCCTCTATATGAATGATCACACCTTTATATGTTAACGAGCTATTTGAAAAAATAAAAGATCGTTTTGAAGAAAATGTAATATTTCCAAATATCAGTTATCATTTATTTACAATATGTTTGTTATAAATTTTTGTTCTAACACTGACTTTCGGACAATTTTTTTCTTTCAAATTTGCATGTTTTTTTTTCCCACAGAGACGGGTTGTTAAAAGAAATGATAAATTATAAAGACACAAAAAGTATACTTACATTTTTTACAAACGCATTTGCAGCGCAGAATAACTGCGCTGCTCTCTTTTTTACTATCCCTAATTGCCCTTTCTAGAGCAATCACCTTTTCCTCAATTTCCCGTATTTTTCCTGATTGAAAACTCTCCCACTCGATCGTGGGCTGAAATAAGAGAAGAGGCTCATAATATAATACACACACAAAAAAGATATATCACCTTCTGAATAATCTCGTTAAACTGTAAGAAATAGATGATAATTTAAACATTCTACATATTTAAGGAATAAGTAACTTACAGAGTCTAGGTCGGACTCCGACCTACTTCTGCACAATGAGAATAACCGCCGGCTCTATAATATATATATATATATCAATTATTGTGTATTGTCATCTTAAATGCAAACATTACACGTTTAGAAAAGAAAACAAATATCATTAAAGAAGCTAAGTATCAGAAAAAGATACGTTTCATTCCATCGTGAAAGTTATGAATTTCAAATGAACTACTTACGATTACTACCCTGGGGGTACTGTAATCAAGAGGCTGGAAGATGTAAGACATCTGCAAGAGACATTGACGTCTCTGTTACTATGAAATAATAAAAAATGCAATATTTTATATAATAATGTAAAAGTTTTAAATTATTTTCAAGAAGTACTTACTTCCCCGACAGTTGGAAAAGAAAGAGGGGGGAAAATATCTGAGAGTTGTAATATAAAGCCATGTACCTCCTCTCTCCTAACACCTGAAACATCGTCATTTAGAACACCTTTTTTATATAATGTCTCGGTTAATGAAAACACAACAGCACACCACACTCATGAAAGGTCCTATAATGAGATTTATTATTCAACAGTATTCAGATAAACTAGAGTTCCATATAAAGAAAATTTGGACATGCTGTTCGTAAGTGTTAATATCCTCGAGATTTTTAACGTTACTCCACCGCAAGGTACATTTATTACTACCAATTAACCCTCATGTCAATCAAGACCCAGAGTCGTGATGGCTTATCGGTACAGCTGCTGTCAATCGAGACTTCAGCTCGGGTTTTCTTTTTTTCTTTTGGTAAATAAAAGTACTAAACTAAATAGCGATGGTAGGTGTGAAACTGGGGACAACATGAGGAAAGTTTTTAAAATGGTCAATAGAAAATCTACCTGGTCTTAATTGAGATGAATACAGAATTTAAGATATGAAATAATAGTAATGTTAAGGTTTTTTATCTACATACTGAGTAATTTTTATAACTTTACTTATTAATAAACAAATCTGATTTGAGTTGTCTTTATAGCGTGCATGTATTCTTATAAATATGAAAAAATACTATTTATAAAAATGATATCGAAAGATAGTGAAAATTATGCTGTACAAGTGTTCTGTGGGTTGTATTTATGTAATTGGAAATATAAAGATCATTCAGAAAAATAAGATATTGTTTTCTACATTCCCTTTGTCTGGTTTGTTTACACTGAATTTTCGCGGCAAAAGCTGTACAAGTCATTTACCTTAAGTGCTCTAAAGTAGAAAACTAAAAATTTCTAGTGTTAAATCCTAGTCTCGGATTATTTACCTCACCTTTGAAAAAGCATCGTATGAGCATTATTCTGTTATTAGGTTCTCTCACCAGATTTAAAAAAAAACTTCCTAATGAGGAAAACAAATGATCCTGTCATGTCTACCTTCAGCAGCGAGGTAATAAATATCAAACACAATCAAAACATTGTGAAAAAAAATCTGAAGATGAGGCCGGAATTAAAAATATCTTTGTTTCCCCTAACCCGACCCTAAATTCTCAAGTTCGGTCGGTAGGTAGGTAAACAGTTTTATTTCCTGACAGCAGCTTTGAAAATATATTCTAAAATTTAATGGAAATTACATTTAAAAATAAGAAAAGTACAAAAGAAAGTGATTTGTGAACAAAATGCTGAGTATCATACATATGCCGTTTAAAAGCAAACTTCATGATTAATTTATTCACAACTGTAATTTAGATGAACTTTTGAAATATTTAACGCCAGAGTACATTTATATAAATCGAAAAAAAAGACAAGATTCTCAAATACGCAAAGACTGGACATCCGAGTATATTTTTTCAAACCTTTAATCACCCTCCAGTGCTTGTAGACAGTCATTGTACTTTTTTGAGGGCCATTAGATTTGCAGTGGTTCTAGAGCATATTGCTTTGGAGTTAAGACGTAAGTGGCTAATTTTAAGTCGCAGATTTAAATGAGGAACGTTGAAAACGGTCCTTCAAAAGGGACAATAAAAATGATGCGTAGTACGTCTAAATTTGGAGCAATGGGGAAATGTTCAAATGTTGTCCCAACAAAAGGATTAAAAGCAAAGAAACAAGCAATCTTCATGGGCCTAATTAAAGAAAATGACACTGGACATCTCAGAAAGCTGAATTATGATTTCAAAACTATTTGGAAAGGGTATTTATTACTATTTAAACAATATTAAAATGAACCAAAGCGAATCTACAAATGATAAAAATGCTATATAAAACAATGTCATAGTCTTGAAGTTTACCCGTAAATAAAGGCATGAAAAAGTACAACTGAATTATATCTATGAATATGATGACATACATGTGTTTACAAAAACTCCAATAAATCCAAAATGGCATTTAGTAAACACAGGAACAAAGATGAATTGTTTATTACATCAAAACTCAAATTAAATAAAATGCAGTAAAATTGAATGATGTGTTCAGGGTTCTGTGGGGTATATTTTTGTAAATGGAAAAATAAAGATCATTCATTCCCTTAGTGTGGTGTGTTTACATTTAACTTTCGTGACAGGGACAGCTGTGTTTCATAAGCCAAAATTTTGTAGTACAGTCAGTATGCCGAGTATGAGAGAAATACATTTTTATAAAAATTATATCGAAAGATAGTGAAATTTATGCTTTACTAATTACCTGGTCTTAATTGGGATGAAGTATTATACAGAGTTTTAGATATAAAATAATAGTAATTTTTAGGTTTAACTTACATACTGAGTAAATATTATTTTTAACTTTACATATTAGTAAACAAATCTTATTTGTTGTCTTGATAGCCTGCATGTATTCTTATAAATAGTAAAAAAAAAATACATATTCATGAAAAAATGATATCGAAAGATGAAGAGGAAGAGATATTCCCCACACGAATCATGAAATAAAAGAATGCAGATAAACATGTTGATTTGCTTTTACTGAAAGCAAATAAGAAATATCATTATTGTCTAATAAATTTAGATATATTTTACACAGAAATTCCGGATAAGGAAATAATTCCCCTTTTTATATTCATTATAGTTTGTATGGGTGTACAAGGAAGAGACTACTTCAAAAACACATGGAAATTTGGTGAGCAGAAAGCAGAAATGCTAGAAACAGGTGAAAGAAGGATATGGAAATGAATGATATCATTGAATTCAGTGACTTCAATAAATTGTTGACTATTCCAGTTGTTATGTATGCAGACTTTGAAACGTTTGTTAAACGAATACAATCATGTTAACCTTACCCCAATTCTTCAATTACATCATCATTAGCCTTGCTAGAACCTGTTGGTCTGGATACAAAGTTGTATCTAGTGATGAGCGATATACAAAACCAACCATTATTTATAGAGGAAGCAGCATCGTGGACACATTTGTAGAGTGGATCATAAAGGAGCAAAATGATTTTTCAAATTTTAAGTAGAATTGAACCTATGGAAATTAATGAAGAAACGGAATTGGATTAATTGATTGACTGTTTAACGTCCCTCTCCAGAATATTTCACTGATATGGAGACGTCACCATTGCCGGTGAAGGGCTGCAAATTTGGGCCTATGATCGGTACTCAGGGCCATTGAGCAGGGAGGGATCTTTATCGTGCCACATCTGCTGTGACACGGGGCCTCGGTCTCATCCGAAGGACCGCCCCATTTAGTCGACTTTTACGACAAGCAAGGGGGTACTGAGGATCTATTCTAACCCGGATCCCCACGGGATAACGGAATTGGAATATGAAACATCGACTCATTGTCACATATGCTTAAAACAATTTGATTGGTCCTCAGTTCGAGTTCCCAACCATGACCATCTAACAGGAAAGTTTTTTTGGAATAGCACATCGTGATTGTAATATACAGTATAAACAATTCGATTTTGTTCCTGTGGTTTTTCATAATGTTAGAGGATTAGACGCACATCTACTGATGCAAAGTATAGGAAAATACAAAAGATTTAAGCTTGAAGTTATTCCGAACAATAACGAGCGATATATTACTTTCTCGTTAGGAAAATTGCGTTTCATAGATTCATTTCAATATCTTGAAACTTCTTTAGAAAAATTAACAAATATCTTGAAAAAATGTGATTAAGATGATTTTAAACTACTCAACAATGAATTTAACAGCGATAAAGAAAGGGATATTTTGCTTAGAAAAGCATTTTTTATCCCTATGATTATGTGACAAATTAAAATAAATTTCTTGAAACAAGCATCCAACCACCTGCTGTTTTCCACGATTCATTGAACAATAAAGACATTACAACCGAAGATTACAAACATGTCCAAAAAGTATGGAAACTTATGCAGATTAAAAACCTTGGAGAATATCACAATCTGTACTAGGATAAAATTTCAAAATATGTTATACTTATTTCTAATACATATCATTTAAAGTGATATATATGGTGTATTTTTTAGTTCAGACGATCTAAAAAAAAAATTAAAAAGATTTCTTTCCATTTTTTTTTTTTGATACTTTATGTAAAGATAGGACTTTCCTGTAATTTTACAATTTAAACCAATCACATTTCACAGACATCACGGATTCAAAACAATAACCATTGTATTTCCGAATCGGGAATACCAGACACAGTTTAAAGCCCATTTCACTAATAAAAAACGGGCTTGATATTGAATTTGAAAATAGGTAAATTAGTAAATATCATGTAAATCTACGTTTAATCTAGCATTTTTATTTAAACTCAGATACAACATATATAGCTTTAAAGGTAAAATATTTAAAATCCAATTTTTTCTTCTTCATACATTTAAAATTTAAACTCTAATATTATAATATATCGGAATAATTATTCAAGAAAAAAAAAATTACTATAATTTCAAATGGTACAAAAATTCTATATATCTATGGTTATGGTAGAATATATGCAAATTATATTTGATCAAATTGAAAGTTTACTTAATGTAAATTTACTTTGTTCATATTTGATTCACATTTTACCTTAAAAGTTTTAAATGTATGTGTCAAAGTCCACTTTATTCCTTTCAAAAGAAAAATATCTCCAAACATGCTCAAACTCCACCAAATATCATCCGGTCTTTATGTGGCAAAAAAAAAAAACTAATACAAGTTATTTATTCACATTGAGTAAACTGTTCATTTGAGTTTTCCATTTAACAGGACAATATTCCTGTACCTCCTCCCAAGCCGCTACTTCCTCCACTACCAAACCTCTTCTTGGGTGGAGAAGGAAGCTCTTCCTCTGGAAAAGTTCTACCTCTACATCGTCTTCCAGCTATTTATTAAAACAGACATAATTATATTACATTTAATGAATTGCATCCTCATAACTATCACATTATTATTATCTATTTAAATTTGTATTTTTTTAAAATTAATTATTACCCGAGGTGTCGGTGGATTTTCATCCATCTTAAGTTCTGTCTTCATCTGATTTATTGCGTCAGCCAATGGTTTTCGTATCCCACTAAAATGGATTTAAACCTCTTCGTCTCTTAATAAAACGCATTTTCCTCTTCTGTGACCTTCAAAATTTGAAATCATTTTATCATGATCTTTGTTCGAAACTCATCATCGGGCTACTTTGAAGAAGTGAGAAAAAATCCTAAACTGTTAAAGTAGTATATAAGGGGGGGGGGCATTATACCCCACTTTTAGAAGTTCAAAATTGAAGTTCGTGAAGGTAATTAGGGAGGAGCGTAGCAGGAAGTCAATAAGTAGTATTAATGCGAGGATTAGAAGGATGAACAACGTTTCTTAGTTATTTATTTGATTTATGAAAATATAAATTGATGAAGTTAACATTTTTTTAAAGAAAAATCGATTTCACACCTTTGAAAATATATTGTGAAATTAAGTCTGCAGGAATATTCTCACACCTTTTTCTCAGAACTTCAATGTAAACGAAAAACCGCTCCAGTAGATATAATTAGACTTTGAAATTCCAATTGTATTGAGTATATTAGACAATCCTGACTCTTGGTGAAATACTCCTATAACAAGTTGATCACACTTGTTCTAATGTAAAAAATAATACTAATTATATATTAAAACTATTAAGCGTAGTATGGTGTTTTAAAAAAGAGAAAAAAGTCTGATTTATTAATAAGTATGATTTTATTCAAATATATACACATATTACAATCGAATCCACGTTGTTTGAAGTCCGTAACGAGATTTTGCTTTAATGTTTTTAGTAGTATAGTGTGAGCTTATATACGCGCCCTCATCAAATTTGTACATCGATGACATCAGAGGACGGACCCAGTCCAATGAGTCACCAGAATGAATGAAAGGAAAAGGGGCGGAGCACACCACAGGGGTTATCGATTAATATGTCCTTTATCTAAAAATCTTTGACTTATCTCTATATCAATTTTTGTTAATTGTGGTTTTCCAGATCTTGAAACTTTTATCATAGAGTTGAGTTTTTTTAAAAATTTATTTCTAATATGTCAATTAAGCTCTTGATTTAAATGTGCCATGTTGATTCATAGACTTAAGCTTGAGCTACGGACCCCAGTCCAATGAGTCACCAGAATGAATGAGGGGAAAAGGGGCGGATGACACCACAGGTGGTTTTTTGTCATGAAGTATTGACCAGTGTATAAGTTTAAGACTAAACAGTTGATTTAATTTTTATGTGTGTTTATTGGGAATATATATACTTTATTTTCTAAAATAATAATACAATCAAGTAACGGGAAATTATCTTTTAACGGGATACGTTATTTAAACAACATACGGAGAGTATTCAATGCCATGTAAAAGAAGAAAAAAAATATCCATGAACACAGTTAAAATATGTACTTCTATAAGCCATTAGCATAAGTTTTAACAATGCTGTGAATAGAACACGTCAGATAGACTGACATTACAGTGTCGAAAACGGATGAACACTGTAACGGAGATCCCCGCTGTGCGTATAGTTTATAAAAAGCCCAATGTGGACAGCATTTTACACGCCGATTTCAATAATTGATTTTATATCGTATTTCACTATAAGCGGGACATATCACCGTTAGTCGATGGGAAAATTTATTAACTATCAAAAATTTTAGCAGGAAACAACAACAAAAAAAACTACATTGTATTTTATTATGTCTATTTTGTTTGAAACCAGTCAAGGAGGTTTTAGACACAATATATAGATATTTAAATATTCTAAGACACACCGAACGAGAGGGTATTGGGTGCACTGATAGTCGAAAGATAATTGAACTTTTTAGAGTGTTAAAAAACCCAGAAACTATTCAGTGATTACTGGTGGTTACATATCTGTGATCAAGGTAAAATATAGATATTTCAATTGATATGATAGGTGATTACTAATCTCTGCTGAGATTCTGCTAGGCTAGATATTTGGACTTACACCTACAGAATCTCTGGACACTTCTTCATAATTCATGTCTGGAAATTGAGCCCCAACTTTGGCTGACTATAGTAAGAATTATTTACATAGGCAACACTGCCGCTCGCTTCAATTTAGTCATTTGGTTGTTTATTTGACTTTCTTTCAATTTAATTTCTACAAAACTTACTGTTAAGGCATGTAAATCCTAACATAAAAATATTCACTGACATCTCTATTCAAAAACATGGCTCTTGTGACGAAATTGTTTACCTCCTCAAATGTTGGGATTTACATACCTAAACAGTAAGTTATGTAGAAATAATAGTGACAGAGAGTCAAATAAACAACCAAATGACTAAATTGAAGCGAGCGGCAGTGTTGCCTATGTAAAAAATTCTTACTATAGTCGGCCAAAGTTGGGACTCAATTTCCAGACATGAATTATGAAGAAGTGTCCAGAGATTCTGTAGGCGTCAGTCCAAATATCTAGCCTAGCAGAATCTCAACAGAGATTAGGTGATTACTACAGTTTATTTCTCATGTTTCATACATAATCCGAAATGAAATCGTCAACTGAGAAAAAATGTAATAAAAAGAGTAGGAATCAAACTGATTTTCATTGTTTTTTATCTGTTTTGATTTTTGTTCTAACATTAAATTCTTCTTTCATCTCCTGTAAAAAAAGGTAGTTGTGAGATATGGAGTAGTTCGGTGATGATTATGAATGAATACAACTTTTCATTCAATCATTTTGTAAACTCTCTTTTTAATACAAAATATAAACTTTTGAGAAAAAACAGATGTATGCAGCAATGTCCATAGAAAGCACTTTATAAATTATTTTGTAAAATAAGTGTTTTATTTGAAGTGTCCTGTGTGTTCAAATCATGATGCATTTCAAAAAGAAGACCGAGTATAATATTTAATTTGAAAAGGACAATAAAGACTCAAGCATATATTAAAGCTTGATCAAATCAGAACGGTGATTTGTTGTCAATACCATTAAAATGAAATAAGTTTAATCCACTGAATTGTAAAGATGCGGTGCTATATTAGGATCGGGTTTTAGAAAATATGACATTATATGCATAAAAGAGGTTTTCATCTGAATGCCCCATCTCATTAAATATGAGTGAAGGGTGAATAACCGAGTCAAAATCATATAGCACGGGGTTCTGTTCAATAGCGATGTCACACCGATGATTATAATAGAAACACCTTGTTTTAGGTGATATATGACTCATAGATCGGGTTTCAGAAAAAAGTAACACTTAATGCATAAAAGAGGTGTTCATCGGAATGCTTACATCTCATTAAATATGGGTTCACTGTGAATTACCGAGTCAAAATCATATATCACAGGCTTCCGTTCAATAGCGATGTTACACCGATGGTAACAATATAAACACCTGTGTTTTAGGTGATAAATGAATGATACCAAAATTTATAAGAAGCATTGTACTGATAACTTTTATCAATTTCATGTAATCTTGCATCACGAAAAGTCATGTCATTTCAATGTGAAATATGCGGGTTATCATACACCACAAACTTTGGATTAAAACGACATTTACGAGGAGAGCACAAGGTTTTGTCCTCAGTAAACTGTCAATTTTGTGATAAATCATTATTAAGGCTAGAATTAAAGGATCATATTAAAAGTTTTCATGCAGATCAAAAGTTCTTTTGCTCCGTTTGTAACAAAACCTTCACTAACAAGCGGAACCGCGATCAACATAAAAACAAGGTAAGTTTTTACAAAGATTTCATTTCACGAGTATTGAACAAGTGTTTAATAAATCATACTTACATTTTTTGCAAACACACTTGCATCTAAGTTTTATTTGACTTTGTGGGTCCTTTGCTTTAAGTTCCAACTCCTCCACTCTTTTTTCCAACTCTGAAATTCGGAGGGAGTCAAAAGACTCCCACGGAATAGTGTTCTGAAAATTAAAAAAAATATATGAATTATAAATACAACATGTATATCATAAATAAGAAAGGGGTGCCCCAAAGCGTAATAGACAAACGGATATACCAACTACTACATACCTTGACGCTTTACAAGCGTCTTTTTTCTTTTGTTTAGAAAAGTTACTTCCCGCTGATACATCAGAGGTAGAATAACTTCTTTGTAGAGAACTGAAAAGTCGTTTTCTCGGGGTCATCTAAAATAAGAGAATGAGTGAAATATAAAACTTTAATTATCGCTATTAACAATAGGCCCCGATAAGCCTACTGTATGCCACTGTATGGCTACTGTTTCCTACAGACAACTACGGTAAACCACAGTATATGCCCCAGTACGCCCCTGTATAGGTTCATTGAAGCAAAAAAGAAGTTTACACACTCCCAGAGCACTGTACGGTTGCCTAAGATGTGGGATTATCAATAAGTACACCGAGTTACTTACCTACAAAATTTTGAACATTATTTTAAACACATAGCAGTATTTTTTTTAATTTGTCAGGAAACTTACTGTGTTCTTTTATAACTCTGAAATAACTATGAAAAATTAATAAATCATTGCTTCAAAGAATATTTATCTATCAATTTTTAAAATTATTTTTTATTTATTATTTGGGTTGATTTATTAGCTAATTAATTTATTTATTTTGTGAACACTTATTTAATTCATAAAATACTTGGAGTGACTTTGTAACTTCTGTGAAAAAAAACAAAACAAAATACAGCCGGGGTAATTTTGTTTTTTTTTCTTAACTTATTGATAATCGTAAAAAAAATCAATCTAATTTATTGCATGTAATCAATCATTGCATAAAAACCTTTTTATTTTGTTATTTCTAAATTTAATATACAAACAAAATTATAAATTGTATACCCGAAAGTTGGATTTATTTGGCTAATTTTATGTAAAAAAAAAAAACAACGCTAAAATGTGTTTCAAAGTCTTTTTGAAGCATATTTATGCTACTTTTAATTATTTTACTTCCGTGTTGGTAATCAGAATAATTGTCTCATCATGCACAATCTTAACCCGTCAATAGCTTTCTGAAAATTTTATTTTGTTTTGTTTGACAAAAATCGGTTTTAATACAAAGAGAAAATTTTATTTCAAGCTGCTGCAGAGACACGGTCGCTCTCTGTCACAAAATAAACAAGGTATAATGATCAGTGAAAAAAACAATAGGTGTCATTACTGTGTACCCCGTGTTACTGGTAAACAATCAATTGCTTCAAAGTTCTTTCATCATCGTGTTAGGGTTTTGAAAACCGATTTTTTTTTCTCACTCAAATCAAAGTAAAAATACGAAATCACAATTGACAAATTAAAATTGTGCATAATCTAACGATTATTTTGATATCCATCATGGACGTAAAATAATTGAAATGCGCTTTAATATGCTTAAAAAATACTTTGTAACATAGTTAAGGATAAAAATAGTAATACAAAAAACCCCTAAAAATCTTAACTTTGGGGGATATAAATACATATTGATTATTTTGTTGTATTGTCAATTTAATAAATATAATAAAAGAGTTTGACATTTTTATGGTGATAAATTAATTATTTATTTTATTTTTTACCACCTATTTAATCCATAAAATACTTTGAATGGCTTTTTTGTACCAGTCCTGTTGAAAAAAAAAATTACACACCTACACAACAAAAATAATGATGCATTTTTTAAAAAAAAAAAGTTTAAAATCAATTCAATAATTGATTTTAAATGGTTAGTGAATAAATAAATAATACAGATTTAAATCACGGATTTAATCATTCTACAAGAAACAACATATTTAACGATAATCTAACGATTATTTTGATATCCATCATGAATGTAAAATTATTGATATTTGTTTTAATATGATTAAAAAATACTTTGTAGCATATTTTATGTAAAATAATTTTCATATAAACATAAAACAAAAACAATCAATATGGGGGAGGTGGGTGTAGTTTTAATTACGTTATTGTCTTGTCAATCACAAAAATAAATTCTTTTTTTTCTATATTTTGTTTATTTATGTTTTTGTAGATAAATTGATAAACAAATAAATAGATAATATAGATAATTAGTTCATTTATTAATCTTGTAGATTTAAAGTCAACTATTTAATTTAATTTTCACTTACTATCTCACCTTATTTATTTTGTGCCGTGTCTACTATGCAGCGCTGTATTTGTTAAGAAATAGATTGATTTGTTTTTTTTTAATGATTAATTTCATCCGTTAATTAATTACATTTATTTTTTCAAAGAATCTATATCAATTTTAAAATTTACAATTTTCCAAAATGCATCATTACCCCGGCCGTGTTTTTTTTTTTTTTCAAAAGTTACAAAATCACTCCAAGAATTTTTTGGATGAAATAGGTGTTTGCAAAATAAATAAATTAATCAATGAACTAATAAATCAAACCAAAAAATAATTAAATAATTAATTTTAAAAAATGATAGATAAATATTCCTTGAAGCAACGATTTATTAATTTTTCATGGTTATTTCAGAGTTATAAAAGAACACAATTAATCTTTTAACATTAAAAAAAAATACTATTATGTGTTTAAAATAATGTTCAAAATTTCTTAGGTAATTAACTCTGTGTACTTAATTGATAATCTCGCATCTTAGGTAACCGTACAGTGCTCTGGGAGTGTGTAAATTTCTTCTTTTTGCTTCAATGAACATATACAGGGGCTTACTGGGGCATATACTGAGGTTTACCGTAGTTGTCTGTAGGAAACAGTAGCCACACAGTGGCATACAGTAGGCGTATCGGGGCCGACTGTATGTAACTGTGGCATGCTGGGGATACATACAGTGGCATACAGAGATTAAATGTATGTGCAGAGCTAGCATACTGTAGATATACCGTATAGTATTGTGAAAATGCTGTAGGATACAGAAAAAGACAGTGGATTTTCATTCGGACAGGGGTTTGAAAAGCCAGTGGTGCAATAAAAGTAGGAAAAACCACTCCTCCTGCTGATACGTATACACCCCATTGCCGCGGGCTCTAAACCCCTTGTTGGAACCAGAGCCCGGTCTCTGTGTTTTAAGAACACAACGAAATGTGGCTAAGGGGGCCTCGACGGTCTTCTTACTGATACCTTTGGAACTATTTTCTTTTTCGTAGAAGGTTCTACATTTCGGGTGCAAACGCCTGGGTCTCATCTTCTTGGACTTTCGGAGGAGACGAGCAGCAGCAAGGAGGGCATTGGAGGTGACGGCAGTCTTTTCCTGGGTCACGATGTACGTTTTTGAACAGAGCCCGATCATGGCTTCTCCCTCGTACTCCATTTTGAAGAGTCCGGGTGTTCTCTTGTCGAATTTGGCGTGGTCTGGACAACACGTCCGAGGGAACCAATGGTGTTCGCCGTCGGCCTCGATCTCCAAGCCGGGTACGCAATATCCCGTCAATCCCTTCTGATAGGTCTCTCGCAGTTCTGGACGGATCACGGAGAAGAAGTCCTTCCCCGCCAGTGCCATGTAGGCGGAATCTGTGTCCATTTCACAGTACTCGAAATCGCATCGTTCCACGAATTTATCCATAAAATCGTTGTAGAATCGAAGCATGTGCAATTTCGCGTACTGTAAAATGAAATAGCCTATTTGAATGGGAAGGTTTAGGCGCAATATGGACTTATCCTTTTCCATTTCATAATACTCGTCCTTCTCCGACAGCTGCGTCAATTTCTTGAACTGAGGAAGATTGGCTTCCAGCATGGCAAGTCCGTCTCCACGCACCTAGATCGTGTCCTGGAACTTTTGTTGGTCCATGATGGTGGAACCAAAGGCGGAATTGCCCACCAATTTTCTAGTGTCGGCAATGATGGACTTGCTGGGGTCAGCATCTCCTAGACGGCGGGCTTTACTCACGTCCCGAACAAACTCTCTAAAGCAGGCGTGTTTCTGGTACTCTACCGTCTGGTATATTTTTGTGACCTTCATTCCATGCTCCAAGTACCATCGGAGGAGGGGTGTGGCCAAGAGGATCTTTCTCGCTCGCATGCCTCCCACCAGCAGTCGGCATTTTTTTTCCAATGCTCCTTGCCATTCTGAGACCGTGTGAGCCAGCAGCAATGACCGTGCCAGTAGCAGCCGTGGAACTGGTATACCGTGTTGGTGTGGGAGTCGTATCCGTCCACGGGGTACGGACCAATCTTTTTTTCCTTTCCGAAATTCAGTTTATGTTGAATGGAACGCTTCAGAGATTGACCCATCCAGTCCAACAAGTATAACACAACAACGTTCAATTTGGGTTTTATAAGTTTTTAATGAAATAACGGACAAACAAACAAACAGTTCAGATAAACAATCAGCCAGTCCGAATATATAAATATACACTTGTGTATAGAATTTTACAGAGTTAATACTTTAGTTTGTCACTAGTATAAGTTCTCACTAGCACAGGGGAGGTATAATATCGATGTTAATTCTTCTGTGTCGTATAGTGGAAAATCTGTCTTGGGAGTCCGATCTTAGGACTATATTAGTCTTCAGGCTACCCTTGGGACATGGTCCACTCCGATCAATTAGTTTAATTGTATAACTGATATTTCAAAGCCGTAGTAGCGGTAGGTATGATGATCATTATGAGTATTATTACACCCGAAATGTAGTTCGACGATCACTTTATGTCATAGTTATGAGGGTAAATGACAAGCGGAATGATCCATCACCCATTAAGTTCTGGACGTACAGGGATTATTATGCCCTGTTTACACACGTCCTAATTATAAACAACAACAAATATCTAAACATAGTAGACACATTAATAAATAGAAGAACAATATAAGTACCTTCACCTGATCAAGAATATAGGTTAAGTAAGTCTATAATTATGTAATAATTTTAATGATATATCAGTTTTCATAACGTCAATTGTGTTACACTCCTCCCTTGCAGGAAATGAATAAGTTTAATTCATATATTTCATCACTAATAGATAACCTCGTCCATCACGTCATCTACGTTGCGACACTGTAAGAATAACACAATTGAGAAAGATATATACACCATTCACCAATTTTCGCTGATTAAATATGGTACCCTCCTCCAATGGTAGAATAATTTCCATCGTAGAAACATAAATCACTATGTACACGTTGATACACTGTTATTCTTGAATCATTTATTTTCATTGAACTGCAGTAAAGCGCAGGTTTCGATTCACTCAGTTTTTAATCCTTTAGTGTATAATTATAAGTCCAATATTCACGATCCTCGGCTCTAATAAAAGAGGGATCGACTTACAATAAAAGTTCAATTACGCTGTGGTGGTACGCTCAGCACTGGGTGGTACTGCATCCTTCCTAATCGTTGGATAAAGTTTCGTAATAGTATCCACGGATTCCACTCAAGCGGTGTAAACAGTTGCCAGCAATGGTGCAGAGGCCTTTGTATCTCTGCCAGTGTGACCTTCACCAGACGAGTTAATCGCCACCATTCGGTACTGTCCTTGCTCTCCATCTGCTTTCTTTCCTCTCTGCCAAAATCTACCTGACCAACGCCTTTTACATTTACAATAAATATAAATTACAATCCCTAGGATTAAAGCGATGCCGAAGGCTAAAATTGCATAAACCCAATTTGGCCAATCCCCAAGGGGAGGTAAATAACTGAATCAATGCTTGTTAACTCATGAACCAGTTTGTTCATTGGTACTGTCTCAAGGTCTTGTAATTTTGAGGGAAATTTAATATTTGATAAATTATTTATCTTTGAATGCAAAGGTTCCCAAATTTTAATTGATGACATATTGTACGATTCCATAAACGTTTGTAACATATTAGTTATATCATATTTACTTTCTTGATGATAATGGGGAGGCAATGTCAATTGACTTGTTACTGCAGAACAAGATTCACCCAATTCAACAATTTGCAATGGGGGTCTAACAACAAAGTCAGAAATCACTGAAGTATGACCATGTTCACAAATTTTTAAAATAAAAAAGTTTAAAATCAATTCAATGATTGATTTTAAATGGTTAGTGAATAAATAAATAATACTGATTTAAATCACGGATTTAATCGTTCTAAAAGGAACAACATATTTAACGATAATCTAACGATTATTTTGATATCCATCATGAATGTAAAATAATTGAAATGTGTTTTAATGTGATTAAAAAATACTTTGTTGCATATTTTATGTAAAATAATTTTCATATAAACATAAAACAAAAAAAAATCAATATGGGGGAGGTGGGTGTAGTTTTAATTACGTTATTGTTTTGTCAATCACAAAAATGAATTATTAAGGTCTTCCGTCTTCACGGAAGACCTTATAGTTATTGCTCTGTTTCTTATTATTATTATTATTATTATTATTTTTCTGACACGATTTCTCGACAACTACTGGATAGAATTACATGAAATTTTCAGGAAAGATGTGTTGTAAGATACTTTTGAAAGTTCCAAGACAATTTTTGGAAATTCCTCTCTGGTGCCAAGTTTTGGACCATTTTCCTGATTTTAAAACGACATTTTGTCCACGATTAAACTCAAAAACGGTAAAAGATATCAATGTGAAACTTTCAGAGTTTATAGATGATGATCAATACTTTCCAGGACGCAACTTTTCGTTCGTCGTCAATACTTTCTGTCGCTACCGGAAGCCAATTCAAAAAGTTCAAATTTTCAACTTTCTTTGTTTTTCAATATTTTTCATTTATTTTTGGACCAATAATAGATACCCTTCTATTGATGCTTACTATATAAGTTGTTTTAATATTGGTTAATCCGAACTCTAGATATTAATATTTGAACATCTGTAGCGGCCCAAGATGGCGGCTGTCAACTGCGACATTTCGCGAGTAGGAGCTTATGGAGGCAGCTGAGCGTTTGATTAAACCATTCTGACATAAGGATACATGAAATGCAAAAAACTACTTGGACTCTCACGTAGTAGTATGTTGCAATTCAGTGTCAATCTTAAAAAAAATTTAATTTCCGTTTCACTGCTTTAGTGTTACTGGGCTAGATACGATATGTAATGTGTACAATGTGTTAAATATACTTTCCTAACGCCGAAATAAAATACAGGTGATAAGAATGTTTTATTTAATTAATTTCATTGAAGCTATTGCACCTCTTTTCAGTACAAAGAAAAGGTAAAAATGTTGAGTGAAAAATATACTATATGTCCTACAGTGTCTAAGTCGAGTTTTGATTCTACACGTTTCTGTGCCCCGTACTCTGTCCATAATTGGATTTTTATAGCAGAGATACAAAATATGTCAGTGTACAGTATATGTCTTTTGAAATATTTCAGAGTATGAATAGGGTTTGAAATGCAACTTCTTCATATTATTGATTTTCTTAAGATATCCATTGGTGAAGCTGAGCTCAATATTGCACAGGGCATAGTTCAACAAGACATGAGCATGAGAATAATGTGTACATTCCTTGTGTATATACGCGAAAAACCAACTTTCACGACACACATATACCAACAAAAGATTTAGGTCTACAACCTTGTAAAAATATTTTTGTGTTCCCTAATTCATAAAATATTCCTAAATGTTCTGATCATGACCCGTTTAGAATAAATTAAGAGATCGAATATGATTTAAACGACTCTTTGGATGCGCAGTGAAGGATAACAGAAGAGTGGATCATACATGTGTATACTATTCCGTAATGTAATAATAATTTCAAGGAAATTTAATTCTTTTTATGCGCCCAAATCGATAGATCCGAGGCGTATATTGTTTTTGTCATTTCTGTCTGTCTGTTTATCTGTTTTTCTGTCTGTTGTCAACTTTAACTTTCGCCATAACTTTTGAGCATGAGAGATAGATACATGTATTTAATATGCATACTCCTCTAATTAAGTTCTTTAAAATGACATCAAGGTCAATGACTTGTGACCTTGACTGTGACCTATATGTTAAGAATAGCTTTTTCGAACTTCCACCATTACTTTTAAACCATAGGAGATAGGGACTGTTTACTAGTATTTGGTATACATACTCCATTAAATAAGTTCTTTTTAAATGACACCAAGGTCAATGACCAATTTTATTTCCAAGTCGAACGATGACAACTTAATTATGTTTTTCCTTCGCTGATTAAAAAAATACCTGATTAAAAAAAATACCAGTGCAAATACAACTACATACAAAAGTGTCAAGTGTCCAAATGCCAAAACTCTATTTCGTTAATTAGTCCGAGGGGGGTGTTAAAACAGACAGGGGAAATTTATCTATTTTTAAAATCTGCAGACAAATGATTGATTTTCGACATTTTCGATTATTTTTTTCAAAATAGGGCAGCAACCCTTCTTCTTCATGAAATGGCATTGCCCTTATCCTGCTCATTAGACAGAGTGTTTTGGCAAACTTAACCTGGTCTTATCTGGGTTATAAACTTGACATGCACGTAGCAACCGGGAGGGGGGGGCAACTTTTTTCCCGATCTTACTTATACTATAGAAAAGTTTCATTGAAAGGTTACCCCCCCCCCCATATTTTCTATGGTCAGGAAAATGTAGTATAAAAAATTGATACTGAAAGACACCCCCCCTCCCCAACGAAATAGGATTTTCGACTTTGGCAACTTTCACTTTTTTTGGCTTGTCAACTTTTTTAGGTGAGTAAAAAAATTTTCTCTCTGGCTGCCCCCGCTCCTTTCACTTTAAAATCGATGCTACGTGGCTGCTTGATCCGACAGTAGCTAGCAATGAAAACATGAACAGAAAAGAAATCAATTAATTTATTTTTTTATTTCTATGAAAATTTGATACCACGATATTACAAAGTCATCTTGTACTTCCAGTACTGAAAAAAACATGAAGACATCTCTGAAGAAATTGCATGCATAAAAAATTGTATATGAGAATAATATGACAGGATTTTATGCAAACATTTAGTTCGAGCTCGGAATTCAAAAATGATTAGATTGGAATGGCACCGAAAAGCATATAATATATATCGAGCTTGTTAGTGTTTTATAGTAAGTTGTCTGTAAATATTTTATGCCACCACCATGGATATGGCCGGGGCATGTAGTGTTCGTCATGTCCGTCTTCCTTCCGTCTGTCCTTCTGTCGCGGTTTGCGTCAATCTAACTAACCTGTGGTCTAAGTTGGTAAGCTCAGTTTCAAAGAAACAATCGAAGATATTTTCCAAGAAACTATCCAAGATATTTTCATCAAACTTCTTATGCTCTTACATATTTATTAGATATTGATGTGAGCTACGTACAGACGTACGTAACTACCTGACTACATCTACATTTTTTTAGCTCTACTGGTCAGAGACCAGAAGAGCTTATATAGGATGCGATAGTAAGGTGTCCGTCGTCTAGCTGTCTGTAAACAATTTTTCAAAATGCTACTCCTACAGTTTTGGTCCGATTACAATATAACTTGGCACAAAAGTAGATTACACTAGGATACATAATTTAGTGGATCGGTTTTTGATTTCGATAAACAATGTTTCCATGGTTACTAAAAATAGAATTTTCTGTGAAGTTCCTTTGAAAAGCTACTCCTCCTAGTGGCTCCTACAGTTTTAGTTCAATTTCAATATGACTTGGCACACAAACTAAGATACATAGTTTAGTGGATCGGTTTTTGATTTCGATGAACGGTGTTGCCTTGGTAACTAAAAATAGAAATTCCTGTAAAATTCCTTTAAAATGCTACTCCTACTACAGATTTGGTACAATTTTAATATAACTTAGAAGACAAGTAGACTACACTAAGATACATAATTTAGTTTAACTTTATCGGTTTTGATTTCGATAAACAATGTTGCCATGGTTACTTAGAATAGAATTTTCTGTGAAGTTCCTTTAAAAGACTACTCCTCCTACAGTTTTGGTCTCATTTCAATATAGCTGGACACATTTATAAACATAATTTACTTCATCCATTTTTAATTTCAATGAACGGTGTTGCCATGGTAATTAAAAATAGAAATTTCTGTTAATTTCCTTTACTCCTATAACTTTTGTCTTATTTCAGTATAATTTGGCACTCAAGTATATTACAAAATTACATTATTCTATTTATTTCTGCCTGTTGAAAAGTCAAATCCAAGTGCTATTTTTCCTTTACATGAACAGACCAGTAGAGCTACAGCCTCATCAGAGACTTCTAGTTTACCTTGACCTCACTTTCTCTCAGAGTATTGTTAACTCAGTTTTAAGGAAATCATTCATATTTTTATTAAACTTCATATGCCAATACATACTGACGAGAGCAATAATATTGCATAAAAAAAATTACCTTGACCTCTTTTCTCTTAAATTAGGGTGTTTAACTCAGTTAAATAAACCATTAAGAATAGTGTAATTAATTTGACAAACTTTGTATGATAATACATACTGATAAGAGCTATTTAACTGCATCAACATTTTTTTTTTTGTCTTGACTCTTCTTATGATCATGACCTCAATTTTCTTGAATAAGTGTTTATCTCAGTTTAAAGAAACCATTCAGGTTAGTGATATCAAACTTCATATGCCGATACATACTTACAAGAGCTCTTTAACTGCATCAACAGTTTTTTTTTTACCTTTCCTTTGATCTTGACCTCACTTTTCTTAAATTAGTGTCTTCTGATATAGATTTAGCTACTGTATTAGTGTAAAATCACTTATTTTCTTGGGGCCAAATTTTCGTGGTTTGAGCAAAAATTCTTGGTTGGTGGATATTTGAATTTGTAGATGAAGAATTGTTTATTAGTGAAGTATGTAACATTTACATTTCGTGGTGGACATGAATTCGTGGGTCTCTTCATTCCTCAAAAACAAGAAAAGTTAAACCCCAACAACAATATGTGATTTCACAGTATTTAACTAAATTAGCATTTTTAACCTTGACCTCGCTTTTCTCAATTCTATTGATCAGCAAGAATTTGAACATCATTTATTGATTAACAAACGAGATACAGAACTTAAAGTTCTTTTAACATGTAAACAAGGATCGTGCATTGTTTTTGTTTACATAAAGAAAATATCATCTTTACAACAAATTGAAATTCAGCAAATCACTAGAAAATGTTTAATTGTATTTAGAATTAACTTCTTTGTTGAAATTATCCAGGGTTCGACACTAACATTTTTAGGCTTTGGTCCGGCCGGACTAGTGCTTCTCTACTTTTACTAGTCTGCGAGCAATTTTATTAGTCCGTCAAAAATATAAATAAATAAATAGAATTTATGTTGCAATGTATTTTTTAATACTTTTTGAAATAAACAAAGCATTTACATGAAATGTTTATACCAAGAATTCGTTGAAATCGCTCAGTCAGGAGCTACGATCGTATTCCTGATCTCATTTGTTTTTCGCTATACAATATTACATCATCCAAACATCCGATATCTTTCTATATGCATCATACAAAATCATGATCCCTTAAATGTTTGATTTCATACCAATGAGTCCTAAAATTAAGCGCCAAATTGACTCAGTATTACCTAACTTCCCGCCAAGAAATAAGAAAGTTAAAAATAAATGCAGGGTTTTCCAGTGAAAGTTGTCGAGAATTTGAACATCGGTAAATTCCTTTTTTTCCCCAGAAATCTTTATTAGTCCGTTCGGACTAATTAGCTTCAAATTTTATTAGTCCGAATGAAAATGTATTAGTCTGAGACTAACAGACTAATGTTAATGTTGAACCCTGTTATCTGCTTTAAGGAGGCTGGGGGGTCAATAAATTAACCATAAATTAACCACAAGGTTTAACTTATTTTTTTTAGATACGGTATCTTAAGCTGTCAACATTCATTTGGCAAAGAAAAAATTCATACATTTTATTTTTAAAATTTGATCATTTTTGTATATCTTTATATGAAGCTCTTCTTTTAAAGGAGATCAAAATAGTCTGAAAATGGCTGCCACACCCAAGCCTCGTTAAGCGAACACACACTAGTATAGTAATCTATGTAAACAAAACATGACACAGACCCTGTTTACATAACAAAGGTTTGAACCTTTAAATCGGGTTTGTTTCTCCGTGAATGGTTCAAATTTTTGATGATCATTAGAAAGACCTCTGTAAAATGTTTGTAAAAATAGGAAAATCAATTATTTTTTTTTTAGCTGAAACCATGTCTATGCCCCTTTAAAGGCATCTTTCAAAAAAAAAAAAGATTCTTGAGAACCACTAACTTTTTTAAAGAAAAGTTGAAGCATGTGAAAGCTTTGTAATCAGATCTAGGCAACCTTTATTTTTTGGAGGATCTATGAGAGAAAAAATACCATTTTATTTCCTTAATACAATAATATCATGGGGTAAGTGGAAAGCGCTCTTGCCAGTCTTTTCAAAACAAAGGGGAGTTATCTCTCAATCAAACAGAAACGCTTTCATTCTGTTTCTTATGTATCTCAACTCTTGCATTTATTAAAGGAAGGATATGGAGATAACGAACAGTATTCAATCTCAAAGTCCATAAAATACAAAATAAGAATGGTTTGCTGATATCTAAACAAGAAACAGAGAAAATATCAAATTTATTGCTTCCTAGCTGTTTCAGTTGACACGCTTTCATTTTGTTCCCAAAATTATTTTGATAGCTTCATGATAGCTAAAATAAACTGGCATGCAATGTACATATGCTTGTACGAGTTCTGGAATGTAAACATGATCCAATATTGTACCACCCTCTGTAGTAGAAAAATTCACTTTCTGCTGAAATTCTTTAGACTCTACCAACTCCTGAACAGGTCCTTTAAATTTTGCATCTTCATTGAAGTCACCCATTATAATACACTTCAAATATTGTGCCCTAAAATAATCAATGACTTTCTGAAGGCCATCAAGAAATAATGTCAGACTGAGTTGACTTGGTCGATAAATAATAATGAGTACAGTGTTTTCATCACACAGTTCTACTGCAATTCCTTCAATGTTTTTCTGTGGTAATACATGAATCAAAGTTTTTTCGTCTTTCTTCTTGTACATGCCGACACCTC
>NW_026941331.1:0-13072 GCF_032062105.1 Saccostrea cuccullata
AAAAAACAAACTTGTCCAGCGCTAGATTTTGAGCCAGTTTTTCAAAAAAATTTAAAAAAAAAAAAAAAAAAACTCTTGTTATGACTATTTTGTACCATGTTTGCCTTTAGGTTTTGAAAAAAAAGAAATTTTAAATTTTATGTTTTTAATGTAGGATTGACTATTTGAATTCTCAAATGAATTATTAACAAAGGCATTTAATTTATATAAAGAGGGAATTTTGTAAAGGGAGACTTAAAAATTCCATTTTTACAATGCTTTCTAAAAAGTGTGCAATTCATTGTTTAATTCAACTCCCGATGAACAAAATAAAATATATAGTCAATGCTTATAATTCAATTTTAGTGGAAAAACGTGTTACTTTTCTTGTACTTTCAATCATTCAGTTAACTTTAAAAAAGTGTATAGAACTTACATCCCTACAGCTGCATAGAAATATATTGATTGAAACAATCTAGGAATGTTCAAAATGCTTGTAGTTCAAGAGGTGGGGCCATTTTAAAAAAAAAGTGTGCTTGCCCTCTCATCCCGATTTAAAAAATTTTTGGATAGGTAGTTTTTAAAGGTAAAAATGAATTAAAAAATATTTGTTTCTTGGAGGTTAAAAAAGTTTTAAGTCCGCTTGTTTTACCAGTCGGTCGGGAAAGGGCAACCAAACAATTTTTTAAAGATTCCTGGGTTTAATTTTTTTTATCGTTATAAAAAATAAAGAATTCCCCGTTTTGATATTGTGTCGAGATCAAAATTAACATAAAATACTGGCTAAAGTGAATTATTTACGGGAAACCATCAAAAACAAGAAGAAAAAAAAACAGTCATTTCCAATTTTTTTTCAGTTTAACTTAGGGATTGCAATAAGCATCCCTCATGCCCGAGAGTGCCATTTTTTGGGGTAAGCTGTAATTATTTTGATAGAGGTAGCCCCTCTGGCAAGTTAAAGTAAAAATATCCTTCAGTGTAATACATGACAATTACTAGGGATTTTCATTTTTTTTTTTTTTGGAGGGGGGGGGTATCAATTCCTAAACAAACAAAAAATTCCAGGTAACATGCTCCTTTAGTTCGCAATTCTTAATAAACTTATCCAATAGCAGTACTACCTGACTTATTTCTTTAAAAAAATATCTTTTTTCTAATCAAAATTTCATCCATTCCTTTGTTTATGGGAATAAATACATGTAGATATCCCCTTCAATTATTTACGGGCTCACTCAATTGATTACAGGAAAAGTGTTTAAATGGCTTAAAAAAAATAATTTCCCCGGGGAAATTATAATCAAGATAATAAAAAAAATTCCCTTTAATTTAGACAACTAGTACAATGACTGGAAAAAGGGTAGTATGCTTTGTATATTCGACCCATATTGGGACCTAATTTTCTAACCTTTAGTATCAATAGTGTATAAAATACTATGATTTTATTTTAAAAAACATTTCAAAGTTGAAAAGGATTTTTAAAAGAAATTTTCCCAAAAAAAAAATATATTTCCTAAGCAATCATTTATCTTAAAGATTGCATTGATTTCTATGGAAATCAACAAATACATGGATATCAATCAAAATGCTATGGTGGAAAGATGTATTTGATCATACGGAATAGAAAAACGATTAAATATTATTTTTTCACCAGATAAATTTTTAGAGAATTGATTTCTAGCTCACCTGAGCACATTTTGTCTGTAGCCCGTCTGTCTGTCCACATTTTCGACTTCTTCCTCAGAACCGCTCCGTCAATTTCAGCCGAACGTGGCACAGAGTATCCTCGTAAAGCATTTAATTAAGTTTCTTCAAATGAAGAACCACGCCTTTTCTCAGAAACAGCAAAGTCATGATTGGTCATATTCATATGTAGGCATCCTCAGATAGTGTATATTGGAGTTTTCTAAATCAAGAACCCTGGGGGTAGGGTTGGGCCACAATGGACGATCAAAGTTTTACATAGAATAAAAATTATGAAATATCTTTAAAAATCTTCTTCTCAGTAACAACAAAGCCAAGATTGATCATATTCAACCGGGTTAGGGTGAGGCCACAATGAGGGATCAAAGTCTTTCATAGGAATACATGTATATAGGAAAAATCTTTTTCTCATGAACAGCAAAGCCATGATTAGTCATTTTAATACGGGAACATCATAAGTTAGTGTAGATTCACGATGGTTAAAAAAATGATGACCCCCGGGGCTAGGACGGGGCCATAATGGGCGATCGAAAATTTCAAATAGGAAGATTTAACCTTCTTCTAGAACATAAAATCTTATTTAGTCACTCTGATATGGAAGCATCCTCAGGTAGTGTAGATTCAGTTTTTTTTTTCAAATGATGACCACCGGGACTAGGGTAGTGCCATATTGGAGGATCAAAAGTTATACATAGTAACATACAGAAAAAATTATTTCTTTCCATTACCGGAAGTTGCTTTTTAGCCCTCTTAACAGAAATCAAAATTTTGCATTTTTAATAAAATTTTAACAATATTTTGGGTTTTCAAGGTTTTGAAGCTGTTAATCATAAGTACTGTACTAAAATGCCGGGGGGAAAATCCTTCTTCTTTACCGGATGTGATGCCTATATTTCCTCAAAATGACTGATAGCAAGAAGGGGGGGATATTTTAAGAGGTATGTGTTACCTTCTAAAGTTTAATGATAACATTAAAAATGAATATATTTAGGTAAAAAGTAAATTTACAAAACATTAATGCTCCATTTAAACATTAAATGTTATTTTTAGATCTTAGAAGAGAAATAAATACCCGGAAAATCTTAAGCATCCCCCCTTCCGACCATTTAATTAAAACATGCTAGTCCGCCATATACAACAAATGCAGCCCGATTTCTACCATGCATTAGGTTTATAAATATCTCAATCTGAGCGAAATTAATATTCTTGGGCATTTTTAAATGCATGTATTCAGATACTACGGTCGAATTTTCTCTAACATGGCGTAGTGTAGCAACTTTTGGACTTCCGGTCAAGAAACTGTCATTTATGCTATTGAAACACAGAGAGCCTGATGAGTCGTTATATAGTGTACATGTGCATCTGCAGCTCTTTTTTTCTTTCTTTTTTTTTTTGAGAATTTCCAGCATAAGCAATAAAAATCAATCATTTTGAGGAAATATAGACATCACATCCGGTAAAGAAAGAAGGATTTTTCCCCGGCATTTTAGTACAATACTTATGATTAACAGCTACAAAACCTTGAATACCCAAAATATTGTCAAAAGTTTTATTAAAAATGCAAAATTTTGATTTATGTTAAGAGGGCTAAAAAGCAACTTCCGGTAATGGAAATAAATTCATTCAACCATTAAATAATTGATTTGGCAAAGTAAAAGATGTCCTAACTTTTTTGGTACATAGTTATAAACTGAATATAATTTTCACCCTAAAATTAGGGTGTTGCGTTTCTATTGATGGTGAGTATACATTTATTTCAGCAGGGCAAGAGTGTTTGAAAGGTTTTTCTCACGCTAGAATACCTTTTTCATGCAGTTGTCTAAAGGGGTTTATATATCTATTGCCCTCTATAATCTCTAATAATTTAATTCTAGACTTTGTATTGTTTACATGTTTAGATTTGTATTTGTTTAATTTTTGATTCAACATTAAATTAAATTCTCTGTTCCATACAACGTTACTACAATTCATGCCCTCTATATATGTTTCAATGTTTTCAAAGAAAAATCTAGAGAACCATTATTTGGACCATACACAGTACATTTTACAACTTCATGTCCCTGGATACAAGCTATTACAATATGACAATTTCCATCTTTATCACCCTTTTCTGCTATGAACGTGAAATCAAAGTTGTTATTTACAAGGAATGCATGACCTCTGATGTTGCTCAATGGATAAAGAGACATACATGGCGGAGGCTCAAAGACAACTCTCAGACGAACGTTTCTATAAGAAACTGGACTCTGACCCTACTAAAGAATTCTCAACCGCCATTACCAAAACTCTTGACGATATATTTGAGAAAAATTAGATTGGTATCAACGTCTATGAGACCTTAAATCCTATTGACTGTAGACCAGGACAATTCTATCTGCTTCCTAAAATACACAAATAAGGCATGCCAGGTCGCCCCATAGTCAGCGTAATTGGACACCCAACGGAGAAAATTTCTGAATTCATTGATTTACATCTCCGTCCACACGTAGAAAGTTTGCCATCTTATCTTAAGGACACTACGGACTACATAAACAAGACGCCCTCTACTGGCCTCCCAGATCATACCCTCCTCGTGACTATGGACGTCACATCTTTGTACACCAATATTCCGCACGATGAGGGTATCGAAGCCTGTAGAGAAGTCTGGGATAGTAGATCCATACAAGTTCCTTCTACCGAGTCCCTTGCTAAGCTCCTTGAACATGTTCTCAAGTTCAACAACTTCATGTTTAATGGAGAACATTGCCTGCAAGTTAATGGCACTGCTATGGGTACGAAAATGGCACCGTCTTATGCCAATGTCTTCATGGGCAGACTGGAACGCAACTTGTTACTTCAAGCACCATTTAGGACTCATAGATGGTTGCGTTTCATTGACGATATAGAGATGAAATGGGTGGATTGTCGCGAGAACCTCGAGGCATTCATTACGTTTGCCAACACCTTTCATCAGTCGATCAAATTTACAGTAGACGTATCTAATTCGAAAAACGTATTCCTAGATACTACATCTACCCTGATTGATAGTGAAATCGAATTCATTCTCCACACCAAACCCACAGACTCCCACCTATATCTTATGCCCACTAGCTGTCATCCCCCACACACTTTTAAGGGAGTGCCTAAGGGTCTAGCCACCAGAATGCGACGCATCTGTTCGTCCCCTGCCTTATATCAGGAGCAAAGTGGTCTTCTTAAGTCCCACTTATGCAAAAGAGGCTACAATGCCCGCACCGTACAAACAGCTATTGATGAGATGGCGGAACATGACAGGCAAAACCTATTACGCTACAAGGAAAAAGACAATAGCAACAGGGTCCCCCTGGTAACCACATACCATCCCGTCCTTAAGAACCTTAGCGGTATCCTTCAAAAGAACCTACCAATTCTCCACTCAAACAAACGAATGGCAGAGGTCTTTAAGGAACCCCCATTGGCTGCATACAGACGCCCAAGGAATCTAAAGGACATGGTAGTAAGAACCAGACTGGACAACCCATTACCTAACGGGGGCTTTAAAACTTGCTCTGACAGGAGATGTCTTCTTTGTAAGCACAGCACTGGCACAGACAGTTTTAACAGCCCTGTTACAGGCCGCAGCTGAAAAATACTAGGGTATTTGTCCTGTCATACTGACAACTGCATTTATCTCATCAGTTGCAAAGTTTGCTCCAAACAGTATGTTGGTGAAACAGGAGATCTCCGTAGGAGAGTCAATAACCACCGTTCGACCATTAGGACCAAAAAACTCAATGAACCCGTTGGGGAACATTTCAACCTTGAGGGTCACAAATGGGAGGACATGACAGTAGTGGTGATTGACCATAACCCAAGATGGACAGATGCTCAGAGGAAAAGCAAGGAAAAGTTCTGGATGCACAGATTGAAGTCATTCCGCCCAAATGGTATTAACAAATTGAATGACTTCACCAGAATGAACGTAAATTAGACCCAATTTCTGATCATACTAAACAAAATTATTCTCTCAATTTAGTGTAAACTCTACAGTTAATTTGTGCCACCAACTCTCGAACTCGAACAACCACATAACTATGTATTGCTTACGCCTTTGTTAATTATTTTTTCCCGATAATAAGTCCTTAAATATTTCAAAATTTATAATTGATCACAATTCATATGTTTAAATATCCCTACTATATGATTTTTCTTTCATTATTCTTTATTAAGTAAAGTTACGCCATTTTGAGAGAATGAAACAATGTACGATTTACTGATTGTCGTAATTAATTAGCATAATTAATTCGTTCAATTATGTAAATCGCACTTCACCCGAGTATACCCGATAGACCGGACGCATTTCGTAGCGGTCCGGATTTCTTTCTTTATTAGTGTTCTTAAAAATTTCCAATTCAACATGTTATTAAGTATGTAAATATCTAGTGTTTAGTAGTTTAGTAGTAGTGCTAGTTGTTTTTGTTTCTCTTTTTCCTTTGTTCTTATGATTTTTTAACTTTTTTCTTTGTCCTGAGGAAGGGACAGGGCGTCCCGAAAATTTGACAATTTTTATTGTTCGTGTCGTTGGTCATTTTTAGTGCTTTATATAAATTTCCATCCGTGACCTTGTATCTACTTAATTGGTAGATCCGACATTTAGGATATACAGTGTTGTTGGTTTTTTAGTGCTATATATATATAGATATTTATATATATATATATATATATATATATATAGAAAGCACAAAGAAATTCACTTTTTACAAGGATACTCACTTCCGCCCCAGCCCGGGGTTGAACTCTCGACTACGGAATCTGTCTCCTAGCAGTACAGGACAGCGCGTTAGACCGCTCGGCTATCTAGGCAAGTTAAAAAACTTGCTTTCGATGCCGATGGAATTCTCACAACGCTGCCCTTACACTACACGGTCATTGGGAATGGAAGCGAGATACAGTTATTTGAACATTAGTTTTTTTTTTTGTTTTTTTTTTTTTAGAGGATCGTTACCAATACATGTTGTGATGAAATTTATTCTATTTATAAAGCACAAATTACAACAACTCTTAAACTAATATAACTGCCCTAAGTGAAGGAATATTAATATAGAAAGCACAAAGAAATTCACTTTTTACAAGGATACTCACTTCCGCCCCAGCCCGGGGTTGAACTCTCGACCTACGGAATCTGTCTCCTAGCAGTACAGGACAGCGCGTTAGACCGCTCGGCTATCTAGGCAAGTTAAAAAACTTGCTTTCGATGCCGATGGAATTCTCACAACGCTGCCCTTACACTACACGGTCATTGGGAATGGAAGCGAGATACAGTTATTTGAACATTAGTTTTTTTTTTTTTTTTTTTTTTTAGAGGATCGTTACCAATACATGTTGTGATGAAATTTATTTTATTTATAAAGCACAAATTACAACAACTCTTAAACTAATATAACTGCCCTAAGTGAAGGAATATTAATATAGAAAGCACAAAGAAATTCACTTTTTACAAGGATACTCACTTCCGCCCCAGCCCGGGGTTGAACTCTCGACCTACGGAATCTGTCTCCTAGCAGTACAGGACAGCGCGTTAGACCGCTCGGCTATCTAGGCAAGTTAAAAAACTTGCTTTCGATGCCGATGGAATTCTCACAACGCTGCCCTTACACTACACGGTCATTGGGAATGGAAGCGAGATACAGTTATTTGAATATTATTTTTTTTTTTTTTTTTTTTTTTTTTTTTTTTTTTTTTTAGAGGATCGTTACCAATACATGTTGTGATGAAATTTATTTTATTTATAAAGCACAAATTACAACAACTCTTAAACTAATATAACTGCCCTAAGTGAAGGAATATTAATATAGAAAGCACAAAGAAATTCACTTTTTACAAGGATACTCACTTCCGCCCCAGCCCGGGGTTGAACTCTCGACCTACGGAATCTGTCTCCTAGCAAGAGATACAAGATACAAGATACAAGATTTTATTAATCCAATACGTTATATCGCGACTACCAATGAGTACCTCGCAGTTATCTAACTTACTACCGCTCTTTTGCGGGGGAGTCGAGAAAAGTCTACATTTCTGGGGGCAAATGACAATGTTTACAGTAGTGACAATCGAATGATTCGAACAATTTAATGCCGAAATCACGATGTTTTGCCAGATATTGAACTCCAAATAGTAGATTGTCAAATAAGGAAAGTTTAGAATATTTTATCTGCATAAAAATGTGACGATTTTCAATGAAAATTTAACTAGAAGAGTCCGCTTAATTAAAAATATCGTTAAAAATGTGACAATTTAGGATTGGCTCCTCTCAAAGATATATTAGGCTGGTTTAGCAATTGTTTAACGAGGTATTCCCCCAGGATTTTTTTACTTATCTGTCATTATAAATGCTACAATGATCGATCATGCATTGTATGGAATAGCACATTGCCCCCACCCAACAGACGATTCCTACCTCCCTCGCGAAAGAGTTCCGCTAAGTTAAGTAATCGCGGTATCAAGTATTTGGGCCCCCGGAGGAGCAAAAAGATTTACAAATAGAAGGAGGAGGATCCAAATGATAGAACAAGCATGATGATGATATTACAAATAAAGAGCAATTGTTAAAAAAACAAATACGTAAAAAAGTATATGAGATATACTGAATATACATACATGCATACATATACATACATACATACATACTAGCAGTACAGGACAGCGCGTTAGACCGCTCGGCTATCTAGGCAAGTTAAAAAAACTTGCTTTCGATGCCGATGGAATTCTCACAACGCTGCCCTTACACTACACGGTCATTGGGAATGGAAGCGAGATACAGTTATTTGAATATTAGTTTTTTTTTTTTTTTTTTTTTAGAGGATCGTTACCAATACATGTTGTGATGAAATTTATTTTATTTATAAAGCACAAATTACAACAACTCTTAAACTAATATAACTGCCCAAAGTGAAGGAATATTAATATAGAAAGCACAAAGAAATTCACTTTTTACAAGGATACTCACTTCCGCCCCAGCCCGGGGTTGAACTCTCGACCTACGGAATCTGTCTCCTAGCAGTACAGGACAGCGCGTTAGACCGCTCGGCTATCTAGGCAAGTTTAAAACTTGCTTTCGATGCCGATGGAATTCTCACAACGCTGCCCTTACACTACACGGTCATTGGGAATGGAAGCGAGATACAGTTATTTGAACATTAGTTTTTTTTTTTTAGAGGATCGTTACCAATACATGTTGTGATGAAATTTATTTCATTTATAAAGCACAAATTACAACAACTCTTAAACTAATATAACTGCCCTAAGTGAAGGAATATTAATATAGAAAGCACAAAGAAATTCACTTTTTACAAGGATACTCACTTCCGCCCCAGCCCGGGGTTGAACTCTCGACCTATAATATATATATATATATATATATATATATATATATATATATATATATATATATATATATATATATATATATATATATATATATATATATATATATATATACTCCTTATGCAGGTGATGAAGGTATATTGCTGCATAAGTAAGTGAAGTTGACGATAGAAAAGTTAAAGTCATCACGTTTATCATATAGCTTGATTGTTAGATTACCATTTGTGTCTTTTTCAAGTAAAATATCCAAGTATGAAACAGAAGTTCAGACTCTGATATCTTTTATCTCAAGCTCACAAGGATACATCGTATCGACGTAGGAAAGGAAATAACCATTATTAATTGACAATACGTAGTCGATATATCTAAATGTCGAGTTGAAGGCCACAGCAAGTGGACATTATGGACATTAGTAGAAATGAGAAAGGAATTGAAAGTCGGAGTTCACAGTATAACGAATTGTACAGGTGTCGCAGAAAACAGTTTCCACTGTACATAACATGTTTTATAAAAAAACAATTTTTATCCTAATTATCAATCCATGAAATTTACGTGGCAATGTTTGTAAATAAGAAAGAAATATTTTTAATTTCTATTTTATTACAACACAGATCATGTACAGCTTTAAAGTAGCTGAATGCATTCGATAAAGAAAATTAATAAAACTTTATTGCTGCTGTTAATTGTTCATCCACAAACTCCCCTTCAAAATATAGAACTTTACGAGTGTTCTCGCTAGTACAATTCCCTGATGAAATAAATTGTAAATAATTTTTTTTCTCTCTTTTAAGAGAAATGCGTGATGGGTCAATTTGCGTTCGGATCTCTCATTCTTCAAACATCCGTCTGTTGAAAATAAAATAAAAGAATTAAATAACATTTCAGAAATATAAAAACCTACTTTTACAACTCTTCATATTCTGTAATAACATTTTGACATGTTTACACAAATACCGAAAAAGTAGATATTGGTTATAATATAGGGTTATTGAACTTAATAATATATTGGTGAATATTGGCACAAGTTGGCTGTACAAATGCATGAGCTTGCGTCAAGATAATGAACTCTAAAATTCTCTAGATTTTTGGTAGTATTTCATTAAAAACTATCTATTAGCTATATAATAATTGAATTATTGTTGTTTACCTAGTGTGGTTTAATCATCATCACCGTCCCCCCGACTGATAACCCGTACCTGACTGTTGGATACCAGGGTCCGTACCAGTCTGCCGTTCCCCACTGACCATTGAGGAAGACGTGGTGGCATTTGTTAAACCATCAACCCCCTTTATGAGCAGCAGCACAGTTAGCCTCAATGTAACCGTCATTATCTCTATCTGGGGTCGAGAATAACATCCCAGATAGTTTGTAGTATCTCCCAGTGTCGAACATATAGTCACCTGTAGATATAAGAAAATATATCACAGAGTTATTGGATTTATATCACAATATTTACATTTCCAATGTCTTTGTCCGAGATAAAATGACAAATAGTAAATGTACTTTATTTCCCCATCAATGTATTGGTTCATCAATAGTCGCGGTTTAAAAAAAAAAATCACTTGCAGGGCGGGACAAATTTAAATTGCTAGACAGAAGCGGGGCTTTCAGCTCGTAGACCTGTTTGTTAAAAGGTAACATTGTTAAAATAAATATATTACAGATTAATATCTGTTGGAACCAGAGTCAGTCTTTACTTTAGAATGTATAAAACATAAATCGAAACAAATTACATATTATCACTTTTGTTATTGAGTAGACTTTCCCGTAAAAATGTCAGTATCAAATAATGACAAACCAATCAAAATGAAAATTATTCCATTGACAAAATAAATGACAAAATAATTCATATCAATCATTGCAAAGACCTTAGAATTTGCTAAGTGAGCTGTGACCTCAGACACAAAAAATGACAGCGACCTCGCAGACTCTGCACACGTATTATATTTAGCATGTACGATATTTGGCGGAAATTGACTTTTGAATAAATTAGCGTAGATTTCTTCTTATTCTTATCTATGTGTATACGTGCAAGACAACTGGCTATGTACTTGATTTAGCGGATGCTGCGATCCACCAAAGCCGCTAAAAATAATCAACACAGTCAAATGTAATACGTTTACAGTACCTCCATATAGTTAAATACATGTATATGTATGACTTTTTGCTGTTCTTCATCTTTTGGAAGCCATGGATTTCTGATATGCTACTCTTCTCAAGACATGAGCATATGAGAAACCATTGGCTAGCGAAGATGGCTGTTTTGAAGAAGATTTTTCCATTTTCCAACTGTATCGAAACTTTAACTGTCCTGATCTAAAAAAATGGAATCTATACGACCTGAAGATGCTTCCTTGAAATTACATCCATAATCAAGGCGATAATTAAAAAAAATTTCATATAATTTTATAAAATTTTCAACTCTGTGCATTTGCTAGTCCACTATTATTTAATTCACATGAAGTAATCTAATACCTATAAGGCTGCATCGTAAAGAGTATTTTAAACCCCTTTCTAGATCAGGAAGTATAAATACATAAGTAAGTGGGTCACCTGATCAAAGTGCATACCAGAGATCAATAGGAGGCCGCCATTACTGAAGTCAGGTAAGAAACCTTTGAGTAACTGAAGTATTTATACCCGCACTTTCTAAAGAAAGTTCGGGTATATTGTTGTTACTCATGTCCGTCCGTCCGTCTGTCACACTTTTCTTCCCTGAACTCCTCCTACATTTTTCACAGTAGCTTAATCATCCTTTGGGAGATGGTTGGGGGTGTCATGTAGATGTGCAGTAAGGTTTCGGAATTTTGATTTTGCCCCGAGGGATCAAATGGGGGTCGAAAAATGACGTTTTTTTTATACAAAAAGCCCCTTCTTCCCTGAACTCCTTCTACATTTTACTCAGCAGCCTAATCATCTTTTGAGAGATGGTTGGTGGTGTCATGTAGATGTGCAGTAAGGTTTCGGAATTTTGATTTTGCCCCGGGGGATCAAATGGGGGTCGAAAAATGACGTTTTTTATGCAAAAAGCCCCATCTTCCCTGAACTCCTCCTACATTTTTCACAGTTGCTTAATCATCCTTTGGGAGATGGTTGGGGGTGTCATATAGATGTGCAGTAAGGTTTCGGAATTTTGATTTTGCCCCGGGGGATCAAATGGGGTCGAAAAATGATGTTTTTTATGCAAAAAGCCCCATCTTCCCTGAACTCCTTCTACATTTTACTCAGCAGCCTAATCATCTTTTGGGAGATGGTTGGGGGTGTCATGTAGATGTGCAGTAAGGTTTCAGAATTTTGATTTTGCCCCGGAGGATGAAATGGGGGTCGAAAAATTATGTTTTTGATACAAAAAGCCCCTTCTTCCCTGAACTCCTTCTACATTTTACTCAGCAGCCTAATCATCTTTTGAGAGATGGTTGGGGGTGTCATGTAGATGTGCAGTAAGGTTTCGGAATTTTGATTTTGCCCCAGGGGATCAAATTGGGGTCGAAAAATGACGTTTTTTTATACAAAAAGCCCCTTCTTCCCTTAGCTCCTTCTACATTTTACTCAGCAGCCTAATCATCTTTTGAGAGATGGTTGGTGGTATCATGTAGATATGCAGTAAGGTTTCGGAATTTTGATTTTGCCCCAGGGGATCAAATGAGGGTCAAAAAATGACGTTTTGTATGCTAAAAGCCCCATCTTCCCTGAACTCCTTCTACATTTTTCTCAGCAGCCTAATCATCTATTGGGAGATGGTTGGTGGTGTCATGTAGATGTGCAGTAAGGTTTCAGAATTTTGATTTTTCCCCGGGGGGTCAAATGAGAGTAAAAAATTGATGTTTTTTATGCAAAAAGCCCTGTCTTCCCTAAACTCCTCTTACAGTTTACTCAGTAACCTAATCATCTTTTAAGAAATGGTTGGTGGTGTCTGTAGATGTGCAGTAAGGTTTCGGAATTTTTATTATGCCCGGGGGGTGGGGGGTACATATATTTGACATGTTTAATCACCCTGCTTTCAAGAACTTCCCTAATATCTTATGCTGCAATAGCTTTAAACTAGATGCT
>NW_026941332.1:0-12862 GCF_032062105.1 Saccostrea cuccullata
ATATTTTATGTATATTGTATCATTATGATGTAATTTTTGGCCTTGTGGTCTTTAAAAAAAACACGGCTCATGGGCCACATCGCTCACCTGAGCACTGTGACTAGGAGAAAGGCAGAAATCAGTTCAGTATTGAAAAGTTTAAATCCATAAGTGGTCCCAATCTACCCTTAAAAGGGAGGGGTTATGATATGAACAAACTTGAATACTTGAATCCATACTAACTAAGGATGCTTGCAAGCATATTTCTTTGACTAACTGTGGTTTATTACCCTCAGAGTTTGAACTTACATTTAGGTCCCACCCTACACCTTCTCCTTCCACCATTAATCCTGGCTTTGCTGTGTTTGTGAAGAAGATTAAAAAAAAAAAATTCTATGTATTTCTATGTAAAGGTTTGATCGTCCCTTATGGCCCCGCCCTACCCCCCAGTGATTATGATTTAATTGAATCTTCACGATCTGGGGATGCTTCCATATATATATGACAAATCATGGCTTTGCTGTTCTTGAGAAGATTTTAAAAAATCCTATATATTCCTATGTACAAATTTGATCGTCCATTATTGCCCTGCCCTAACCCTGGGGTCATGATTTGAACAAACTTGAATCTACACCGCCTGAAGATGTTTCCCTATAAGTGTCAGTTATCCTGGCACAGTGGTTCTTGAGATTGGGTTTTAAAATCATGCTACCAAAATTACACTTTTTCTGAATTATCTCTTCTTGATTGAGGGCGTTGCCTTGTATTTGAATCCCCTTTACCCAAGGATGCTCTGTGGCAAGTTTGGTTAAAATTGGTCTGGTGGTTCCTGAGAAGAGGTCGAAAATGTAAAAGTTTACAGACAGACGGACAAACAGACGATAGACAAAATGTGATCAGAAAAGCTCACTTGAGCTTTCAGCTCACATGTGTTCAAAAACCACCATGAGAAATCGCTCTCTGATTCGGGGATGTTATAAAGGAAAAAAATCAAACCACAAAACTGGAATTGATTTTTATTCAACTGATATTTTAAGCTAGTAAAACTTTAAAATCCATATGTATGTAATTTAGCTTTATTATTTTGAAAAAGAATATACACGAGTTGGTAATTGACTTAAAAATGTAGTTTGGGTGAGAACATAGACAGACGGACCATGCATTTATATACAGAACTTTCTTTAAAAAGTGTGGGTATGATGAAGACTCTAACACAAACTTGAAATTGTGTGATATTTTGCAGGAATTACCTGCCAATTACGATTATTCAACAACTTTTAAAAACACCCTTCTGTCAACTATCAGCGCCACCTACCTTAGGTTATATCCCACACAATGTAACAACTTCTGTAGTCTGCGGTTTGATGTTATCGGATGTGATGAAGGTACTGCAAATCTGTAAACTCTGGTAGATTCCCCTTCTTTGTTATTCAATGAGAAAACATTACGCTTTGTTTTCAGTGACGACAACAACACTGCAGACGACAACAACAGTTTTAACTTCACAAATACCCAAAGAAACAACATCCCTATCAACTGTAACAAGTAGGTTATATCAACAGCACTTAACAATTTTCTGTTCTTATTAGTCCCCTACCGGTGAAACCGGTTTCTTCTGAGTCTGTCTGTCTGTCTAGCTGTCTGTCCGTCCCTCTACCTGCCTGCCAGTCTGTCCCACTTGGTTTTTCGCACTTCTTAGACGGGTCACGTGACCCCGTCTATTAGTTTACTGTCAGAGCCCTCAAAACGAAAGCCGTGGTGATAACACATGAATTAAATATACGCTATATGAAAGGGTGCAGAAATTGTTTTGATCAAAATATAAAATTCTGTATCAAACTGAAGAAAGTTGTGTGCACTTTTTTCTAAATCAAATGAATGCAGCATTTTGTAAATGTAAACTCAATTTATCAATTGTAAAACACACTAGTAAACAAAGTACTCTCGTGCGTAGTATTAAGACTGCGTACGCATCATCCATTGTTTACTTCCGGAAAAATATTAATTCGGACCAGGTAAATTCGGACAGTTCAAAAAGGTTTATAAACTTAGCAATTATTAAATGAAAAATGCTAATTCATTTTATTCACAGTTTTATTTATTTTTAGTAAGTTAATTGAAAAAAATATCAAAACTCGTTAAAAAATCGCATTTGTGAAATCTAGCATGAAAATTATTTTGACCCCGTCTTTCAGTACTGTCTCAGTACTTTGATTTTCCTAAATGCTTGCAGATATTGAACTGATTTTTGATATGCGAGTGCATCTTAATGAGTTACAGATATCGCTCCGCTTCATTGATGTTTGAAGGAATTATGACTAAAATTTCAAATACTTTTTTTACGATCGGGTTCGTGCTGCATTAAATTAATCTCCCATGCAGCGTTGTCGTTCGTTATTCTATTAGACACTGCATGTTTTTGCCGATTGTGATGAAAGGTTCCAAGCGAGATTGTCATTTAAAAATTATTGATTTGAAACTTGCTGGGTAGCTATATAGTGACTAACTAAAATTAAATTGCTTTTTACACAATGTAAAATGAGTTGTTCTGTTCTGATCAGAGCATGCATGCATCAGTCATTCAACAAAAAATGACCAAGAACGATTTTTTCATATCGAATTTACCTTTGCAATATTAGAACTAAAATTTTAAATATCGATAAAAATCGATTTCAACTCAAATTTAAAATAGACACATGTATGGAACGCCGTCACTGCCTTATAGCAGAACACTAATATTGCATTATGTCAGCCTTCCATTACATGATGTCAACTCTTTATGACATTAACCCACATTACTATTCCATTGTGTCAACCTTCCGTTACATGATGTCAACTCTTTATGACATTAACCCACACTACTATTGTATTGGGTCAACCTTCCGTTACATGATGTCAACTCTTTATGACATTAACCCACATTACTATTGCATTGTGTCAACCTTGCATTACATGATGTCAACTCTTTATGGCATTAACCCACACGACTGTTGCATGTGTTTTTTCCTTTACATTATGTCAACTCTTTATGACATTTACACATAGTACAATTATATTTCGTCAACTTGCATTTCGTTTTGTTTACTTTTCATGAGATCTTAGTTTTTATTAACTGATGTGAAAAGCTTATGCCATACTGTGCGCACTCTTCTACATTATGTCGATTCACTATTACGTTATGCAAACACGGGTATCCTCGGCCTTTATATGAGCATAGCGTTATTTCCGCGTTCCGCAAACACAAAAAGGCGGGAGAGAAAACTTTTAGGATTTGGGAATGACATCTTTAAAGGAAAACTTTAAGCGACAAATGATTGACAATCTTGAAACGTGCAAAGCCTTAACACTGCGACTGTGAATTAAAGTTACGTCGAAATTCAAGGGTGTTTACTTTAATCTCAAAATTTAAAATAAATCAAATATTAGGAGTCGTGCAGCAATCATTTTTTTCTCTTTATTTTGAATTTTTTTTAGATAAAAGTCTTAAACTTTGTTGGACATTGCATTAGTTTCACAATAAGCTTAGCTGAATTAAGTTGAAAACTTTTTTCTATAAAACTATAAAGCCTGAGAGCTTCTCCGCTTTCCGCCCATGGTCTCCAACCATATACCGCCCCCCTTCCTTGTTCAAGATTCCCATATCCGCCACTTATGTGCCCATGCATGCTTACTAAGGCATATTCAACTGATTTAGATGAGCGACTGGTAGATTTTTGTAATAGAATTCTGGCCCTGGAATGATAAAAAATACTAACTGCAGTGACGATGCATCTTTTTTTGAAAGAGGCGGTCAGCCAGAAAAAAAAATCATTTACCCGAAAAAACTTGACAAGCCAAGAAAAAATGTCCAATCCCGGAAATCCTGTTTCGGGGAGAGGGGTCCAACTTCGATCAGTCCTATTTTTTTCCAGATATATTACATTACCCTTAGTGGATTATACTTCAACAAAAAGTGGGGGTGGGGCTGTACTGTTTCAATGAACATTGCATTTTCTATAGTAAAGTTATGTCTGGGAAAAGGGGGGATTGAAAAATGTGCCTGTAATTTGTCCTAATCAATCAGGACCCCCCCCCCTTTTTACCAGTCATTAAAACACTGTGTAACATTCATTATATACTAGATATACATGTACAGCTTTGAGATAATGTAAATGTTTTTTAACATCAGGTAATGAACTTTTGGAATCAACATGATAAACAGTTAACACAATATAAAGATATTTTTGAATCACATAAGAAAGAGTTGACATAACGTTATTATATATTCACATCAGGGATGGAGTTTTGACATAATGTAATAAAGTATTGATATAATATAAAGATATGTTCACATTATGTTATACACTTTTAACACCACGTAATAAAGCACTGACATAAAAGGGAAAATGTGTTCACCTCACATCATGATGCCCTCGCCGTATAATAAAGATAAATCCATATCACGTAATAATGCTTTGATATAATAGAAATATACACTCTCAAAAAGGAATGGGCTTTTGACTTCATGTAAGTAAGTTTAATTATAAAAAGCAATTTACTTGAGTAATACAATTTCGACCTCACATATTAAAGAAATGAAATGATGTAAAGAAAAATTCATTTCACACAATAAAGTTTTAACACAATGTAAACACATTATCACTTCACATAATGAATTTTTTACTTCAAGTTATGGAGTGCTGACATAATGAAAGGATGTATTTACTTCATGTAATGCAGCATTGACATGATGTTAAGATACATTTACATCATCTCATAACAAATGGACATAACGTAAAGATATGTTCACATCACGTAATGGTAAATTGACATAATAAATGCATAGTTGTATGCTATAAGGCAGTGAGGGCGTTCCATACACATGGTTTTGTAAATATTTAATGATATATTTGTTGTTTAAGTTTTGATATTAGCATATACAATTTTTAAAAAAGCACTACCCTAAAAAACATGATGCCGCTTCATTCATTTTACAAATATCAAGATAAAATTTTCAGCCGTATCGGCTTTCCCCGTCGATTGAAAGGAACTTCAGTAAAGTTTTTTCCCTATATACAAGAAATAAAACCACCCCCGCAAAGAAATGCACAGATCGTTTTAAAAGGGAAATCATTGCGTGTCGCTAAAATTGACTTCCGTAACGATTTTTTTTTAAATATTCACAGAAAGAATGCAGTTTCAAAAAGAACTTAAACTTATCTGAAAGTGACCACGGAACTTTATACATGTACGAGGGGCTATCAAAAAGTTCGTGGACTAGCGTCATAAAATTAAAACCGTTTTACTTGAATTTTTTTTTTAGTTATCATCTTTTTTTTCTATCTATAGAATAAACCACAAATCATCAATTTTATTTTTAAATAAATTAGTAAAGTTTTTGTAAGCAATGGTATGTCCAGGCGGCGCAACCTCGAAAACGACGTTTTTTCGACCTAAGTGTAACTAAGATAAACTATTTTGATATAAACATTTGACATCCAAATATCCCGTTAATTCAGGTATACGTTGGGACACTATTGTTCCATAAAATATGGAATTTTTACCTCATTTTGGAAGTTCTCTGAAATTTTTATCATGAATTTTACATAGAGTATCCAAACAAATATTGCCTTGAAAATGACGTAAAAAGGGGGGGAGAGGTTTCCTTTTCCAACTTTTATAAGTTTTGCCCCGGAAAAAAATGGTATATACACATAGGAATGTTTAAACTGGCTATGGTAAAATAATTTGCATCCACGTTACTTGTTTTTTAAATGTCAACATAGACTCAGAGCGAAAGGGATGCAAAGTTCATGTCGATTTGTAGTCAAGGTTTAAAAAACTATCACGTCAAATAATGACGTTGATCATGTGTTTTAGCTATATTGAACTCCATAAAGCAAATATGCTGGCACGATGAAGCAAGGATTCCCACAATTTATAAATTCATTTGCAATAATATATGTATTGAAAGCTGCTGTTTATGACATTGTAAAGTCATAAAAAAGACGGGTTGAAGTCCTTACTCAGCTCTGGGGAATGTCATTGAGATAGCTATAATAACAATTTTGCAAGAAAAAAATCATTTTCCAGAAAAAATATGTTTATCGAAAAAAAAATGTTTTTAAATTTTTAAATAATTTGGGAAATAATGAACGTATCAAGAAAATTTTCAACATTTCTTTATTTTTTGTTGTTTTATGTTCCTTATAAATTTTGTAAGTTAGACAACATAGTGAAAATTGAGCCCCAGTCCACGAACGTTTTGATAACCCCTCGTATCATTGATTCTAGTTGCGAGTCAGCTACATGTATTTTAATAGGCGATTACATTTTCGACATGACAAAATGAATTGGAGGGTAACAGTAAGTTGTTAACGATGCAAAATTTATGGACTATTCTTTTCTTTTTCAAGTTCACTGATATGTCCTTTAGAGAATTATGTTGTTCATTTTGCCTTTTAAAACAATATTTTTTTTTATTTGTACCATAAATTCACTGTCGTGATCCCGTGCCGGATTGGACAAAACAAGATGGCGGCAACAAATAAAAAGGAGGTACCTGAGATTTCGGAAATACCCCCCGTTAACCGTCAGATATGCTTGTTTCGAAAACTGTCAAATTTCCAGTAAAATGTTTATTAGTGTGTTTAATTACTAATTTTCCTATCGTCTCTTAAACTTGAACTTTTAACACTAAGACGAAATTTCTCCGATTGATTTGAAGCGGCAGGGGTTTTTTTTTTTTCTTCGATTTTGACAGTTTTATGCATCCAGCAGCAGGAGAGAGGCTAACAAATGATACTTTGGAGTAATTCTGATCTGGTGTTATAAGTTTATTTGTTATAACCCATTTTATTACAAAAATATTTCGATTTTAAAATGTTGACATGTGCTGGATTGGAATCGGTTAATTTTTAATGGAAATTGTGCCGGATTAGACTGCATTTTTGGTGCCGGATTGGATGATGTTGATTATGGTCATTTATGTAATAACTTTTTTCTCTTTAATTTTTAAGATATAGATGGATCGTTTAATGAAAAAACAAAAGGAGGAATTTAAATAATGCTTATTTTCCGAAGTAAGATTGTTATTAGTTATGGTAACCCCCCCCCCCCCCATTAAAAATCTTTTTTTTCCCTGTTTCTTTTTATCTCAAATTTTATTGTACCCATATTTCTTTTACGAGACCACTGTTTTGGTAAACCCTACAGACTCGTGGGGCCAGAAAAAAAGGGGGAACCGTTAGTAAGCCAGAAGAATCGTCCGCAAAACCCTTAAGAATACGAGAATGTCATCATGCACATGAGGCGAAATTCGAAATTGCATCATGTTACTTAGTAGGGCCTTTCTGTCAGAGGTCAGAAAAACAGCCTCGAATGTATCATCATCAACGGGTGTTAAAAATTTATATATTTCCTGTTTATTTGAATATAGGATTGAAGGGTTTAGAAGTCCCTTCTCTTGTATATTTTAGGTATCATTGCAGTCAATAAAGTTAAACTTCATACTTCACAGATAAGAGGTCTTCCAACATTTATTTCAAAGTTTGTGAAAAGGGGGGTTGTCATGGCGTCTATGTAGTACATGTACATTCGAGGTTATTTTAGACTGCTAGTAGGAAAGGCCCAGAGTTTGCCATTGGGAAATTCGATCCTACTTAAAAGAGTACCTACGTACGATAGTACAAAAGAGTGCTTAAGGGTACGCTAGTAAAATTTTATAATTTAATGCAAATAAAATGCTTTCTGTATGTTTTTTAACTTAGTTTAACATAATAAACATATAATTTAAATAAAATGTGTATGTGTTCTTTATTTTCGAAGTTAGGCCTATTTTAATTTTTGATTTCAGATTACAGTTTAACGCTGGATCCCGATATCGATGTAATTTTACTTCAAATGTTTCGTTGTTAATGTGTAAATATTACATTTTAAGTAATGCAATTAATTTAATTTTTGATGAATTAAAATTAAGCTGAAATTAATAAGTCTGAAAAAATTACTTATGCTATAGTAAATGTTTATTGAAGGGCTGGATGGCCCCAACTCTTTGTGATATAAGGTAAATGTAGTGTAAAAAATTGTTACTGAAAGAAGTTGGCTTTGAAATTGAAATTTCTCTGGCTCCCCCCCCCCCTTTTAAAAACGATGCTTCGTGGATGTTCTGTACAAAACCATGAACATGATCAGTAGAATACTAGAATTTCAGATTTGTTTGTATTTCAGAAGACAAAATCAAAATGTTTCTTCTGTTATACGACAAATTAAAGGAACTTACCGTAAAATTGTTTACAAAAAATTTTAGTAAAATAGTAACTTCCTAGAAAAAAAGGGATAAGGTGAAAAGGCATTCCTTTATCTACTACGGGGGGAAAAATTTTAAAAAAGACGAAGAAAATTTCGGACATTTTTTTTTAAAATTTAATAAAATAAGTAATTAAAATTTTTTGTGTATAACTATAATAAAAAAAAAACAAAAAAAAAGTAAAATGCGTGAAAGAAAAATAATATAAAAAATCTTTGAAACAATATGAATTAATTGTTTTGAATTTGAAATAATCACAGATATACCTATCTAAGATCCTAACAATATTTTGGTCAGTGTTGTTCCTCGGGTTTCTGAATTTCTCTATGCCTGTTTTTGATGTACATGTACATCCTTAGGTTGTACTTCCACCTGTAGCAGCTGCCGTAGATAATGCATCGATACCTCTCTGCTGCTTCATGGTCAATTCTTATGTGGTTGTAAAGTGTCATCTCTACAAAACTCCTGAGTGCAGATGCTTAGATAGGCTTTTTTAAATTCCTCCTGGTATTTCATTGAACTATGCATCCATAGCTTAAAAAATAAAATAGAAAAAAGTTATTACATAAACGATTATCATGAACATCATCCAATCCGGCACCAAAAATGCAGTCTAATCCGGCACAATTTCCATTAAAATTAACCGATTCCAATCCAGCACATGTCAACATTTTGAAATCGAAATATTTTTGTAATAAAATGGGTTATAACAAATAAACATATAACACCAGGTCAGAATTACTCCAAAGTATATTTGTTAGCCTCTCTCCTGCTGCTGTATGAATAAAACTGACAAAATCGAAAAAAAAAACAACTCCATGCCGCTTCAAACTCAATCGGAGAAATTCTGCAGTCTTCAGTCGTTAAATGTTCAAGTTTAAGAGACGATAGGAAAATTAGTAATTAAACATACTAATAAACATTTTACTAGGAATTCGACAGTATCTTCGAATCAAGCATATCTGACGGTTAACGGGGGATATTTACCGAAATCTCAGGTACCTACCTTTTTCGATTTGTTCCCGCCGCCATCTTGTTTTGTCCAATCCAGCATGGGGTCACGACAGTGAAATTGGTCCATTAGATCTATCGTAGAATGACGGGTATGTCTAATGGCATTCAACCATGTCTTTCTTTGTAAGGTAGCTAGACTTAATTCCTAGACATTCATTTATAAGTAAGTAATTACCGAAATGTGGACTGAAGTTCATAACGTCACCATTATTATTTAGGAGGACTGGTCTATGGGCAGCGGAAAGGGCAAAAATTACCATAATGAGAAAACAAACAATTATTTTAATTTTAATGACCATAAAACTTAACAAATGATATACAATTCATAATCAACAGACCTTTTCGCAGAACAAGTATACACTAAAGCAAAACCAACGAACAAGTACGTAACAAACAAACATGAATGCAAAACCAACGATCATCTTTGCAGTACAAACGTACATAAAAACACGACAAACGAAAAAAACTTAACCAACATGCACGCGGTAAATCTAAGTCTTCCCGACTCCCGGCTCCCGACGGTATCGGTTTTTTTTTTAATTTCTTTTTTGTCGGTGCACAGAAAGTCTTCAAACTTCTCATGCACATTTTCTTTTTAAACGAATTCAATGATCTGTAAAAACTTAAACAAATTTGCGTGTTTATTACTGAATCAGCAGTATCACCTTCAAAAAGCGGTAAATGTAGTACTCCGTTATAAATATGAAAACCAAAAACGGACATCGATACAGAGAGACGTAAGTGTCGTAGATAGTAAAGGTGCATGGGCACAGATTTGAAGTTAATATTTTCTGAATACTATTACGACTTATATATTTTAATAGCATTTCACACAAAAAATATATTAAAAATCTTATTTCATCTAAAAGTTATTAAAACTTCAAATTTTTAGACGGGTTTGATTGACACATCCTTGCACTCTCACAAATTTTAATTTTATTCTTAATACTTAGGAAAAGTGGCAATCTTGTTTCAATAACTTTAAGACGAAATAAATTAACTTCAAATCTGTGTCCATGTATCTTTAAAGATATTTAAGGTATTGATATTGAGAAGATATTTCTTCTCAAAAAGATGGAATTTGTAATTCAGTGAAAATTGGGTGGTGTTAATAAAACAAAAATGAACAATTAAATTCTATAAAAATTCATAACATCAAAATGATTTGATTTCAAAAAAGATTTTTATCAAAATCTTCATAAAAATAGCTAAATCAAACATTGTACTTATGGTAAAATAATGCAAATTGAAAGTACTGCATTGTTATACATTGAAGTAGCATCGTTTTTAAAAGGAGGGGGTAACCAAAGAAAAAAATTCAATCTAGCTGAAAAAAAGATTTTAAAAACTTAACAAGCAAAAACAAAAAGGAAATTTAAATGATATAGCCCAAACTCGAAAATCTCGTGTGTGTGAGTGTGTGTGTGTGTGGGGGGGGGGGGTGTTACATATAGGTGTTGTGAGATGTGTATTGTTTCATCATGTATATTATTAGTAACATTAAGTTTCTTGAACATTCCAGAGTGGTCAATATGTTTGGTCATTTTTTCTAGAACATTCTTGAACTTTGTTTATGTCTAGAACTTTCCAGGAATATCATGTATTTACAATTTCTAGAATATTCTAGATTTATATTACTGTATAAATACCCTGTCAATTTGATGCAGAGATAGAATTGTCGTATAAGCATCATTGAGGTATTATGCCCCGAACGAAGTCGGGGACGACATATTGATATTGTACGCATGTTTTTTTTATCGAGGCTGTTTCTCGGAGATGGCTGGGACAATCTTCCTGAAACTTTCCTTCAAGGACGATCACTGGTTGTAGTTGTGCAGTGAGGTCGTTCAGTTCCAATATGTCTACCGTTGCCATGGAAACCTGTAAAAAGCGACAAATTTTGTCCGAGAGTGTTCTCTCTGGTCCCTTAAACGTTCGTCATGAAACTTTTCTTATTTTAATGATTAGTATCTGTAGTTCTGCAACTCGTATTTAAAATTTTCATATAATCGATTATTGCCATGGAAACCAGGTGAAAGTTAAAATTCTTTAATTTCGATTTTCTCAATAACTACTCAGGCAATCGTTTTGAAACTTTCAATGTTTATTCCTTGCAATGTGTCAAAGTGATTTCTACTTTCAAAATAATTGTAATGAGTCGCTCACGGTTGCCATAGAAACGAAACAGAAAAAAAGATTCAGATGTACACATGTGTTCTCCAAGGTCTAGGTCAAAGGGTCAAAGTTCGTCGTATCCAATAAAAGTTCTTTTCACAAGGATTACATATTTGAAATACGAAAGCCCTAGTACTTACCGTTCAAACGTTATGGCTATTTACTATGTTCAAGACGCCCCCCCCCCCTCTTTTTATGAAGCACACAGCCAAGTAGAATACACAGATATAACATATACAACTTACAAGTAACTTTTTAAAAATCTTCATTCATAAAATTCAGTTCCCGTCATGTGATATTTTGCCATCATTCATTCTCCTTCTGTTTTGTCTCTTGAATTTATAAATATTTTATTTTATCTATATAAAAAAAAAATAACGATTGTCAGCTGCATTTATTATCATTTCGCGTTTTCTTGTATATCTATCACTTGTATATTATTCATTTCATTAGATAGTGCAAGTATAAATTAAAAAATTGGTACGTCATTTCCATAGTTTTTATTCATTCATAAATTCTTTGATCCGCTCCTGATGGTTCGCAAAGCCTTGATCACCACTGTATACAAAACATTCATCTCGCCGAAAATGTTCATGATTCCGCTAAACTGAGAAAGTTCACACATGATTTATTATCTCATAACACACATCAGCTCTCTGCAATGCAGAAATGCTGAATTGAAGGGGAAAATTCAGGAGTTATTGATGAGAAAAATTCAGGAGTTATTACGTCGCCCCGAACGAAGTCGGGGACGACATATTGATATTGTACGCATGTTTTTTTTTCATCCAGGCTGTTTCTCGGATAGTTGTGCAGTGAGGTCGTTCAGTTCCAATATGTCTACCGTTGCCATGGAAACCTGTAAAAAGCGACAAATTTTGTCCGAGAGTGTTCTCTCTGGTCCCTTAAACGTTCGTCATGAAACTTTTCTTATTTTAATGATTAGTATCTGTAGTTCTGCAACTCGTATTTAAAATTTTCATATAATCGATTATTGCCATGGAAACCAGGTGAAAGTTAAAATTCTTTAATTTCGATTTTCTCAATAACTACTCTATGGAAGGGAATTACCGCCAAAAGTCTATGTATCTTGCTTTTATTCTTATTCTGCCTACTTCTTTATGCTTTGTTATTATTGTAATTATATGTCACTTTACTGTTTCCATATTCGTCTTTATTACATTTCACTTTGACTTTTATCATTCTTCATTTTGTCTTTACTTCTATTTGCTTTATTCTTGTAAATTCATTCTACTTTCTTTTAAACTTAAACAGTTTCTTTAATAAATTATTAGCATTATCTCTACTACGAATGTTAATTCAATCACACTAACAATGAAGCATATTCAATGAAGACGAATGGAAGTTGTCAAACCGTCAAAATTTAGTGCGGCATTATAACGCTAG
>NW_026941333.1:0-13144 GCF_032062105.1 Saccostrea cuccullata
CATGCATGCAAAACACAACACTATTATATAAGTATTAGACGGTTTAATATAGTATGCCAATAGAATAACACACATTGATATACATTTTAAAAACCACACTTTACATTTCTTATGAAAAAAGAAATATATTTGTAAAAACATTTCTTTTACTTATTGTAACACCTAGAGATACAAAGTAAATTTATTTTTAGACATTTAAGTTATTTCCATCCTCCTACTGAGTTTTTTTTTTTTGCGAAAACTGCTATAAATTTGAATTCATGACCAGTAGAACAATAATTTTTCATAAAAAGAATGCTCTTCAATAGGTGTAATCATTAACATTGTTAAGTTAAAGAACTTAAATTGAATGTATATCATTATATTAATTGATTATTCAATCTTCAAGAAATGTAAAGAACAAAAAAATGGCAATGACTTCTTCTCGGGTATCTTCATTCAGTCATTGTCTTTATTGTACGACTTATGTAAAATAGTTTCCCTGGTATTCTCAATTAAATATTATCTTAGAAGTAGCAAGTATATCGGAATTTTCAGCATCAGAATAATGTATTTGAACCAGTTTTTACCCAATATTTATCATAAAATTTACAACAATTGTACTTTTTATGCTGAAATACTCTTCTCTTTATATTTATGTCTCCTATCCTAAATAATATGGAAACTTATACTTTTTTTTGCAATAATTAGTAAAGAGGTAGGTTCACTTAATCCACGAAATGGCCCTGTCATTATACCAATTACATGTAACTAACTTAGTCTTTACGTCACATTTCGAACATCAACACATAAAGTAGAGACGTAGTGCTTTCGTTTACTATAATTTCCTCTGAGAGTCCAAGTTTTGATACAAAGGCTATGTAAAACTACAATTTTCTTGAATTTTGCTGAAAATGAGTGAATTTGAGTATCTTCAACTATTGATTAAAACATGAGCCCACCCTGCAAATTAAAAAAAATGTTTAATGGATAAGAATCTTCCAAAGCATCTCATTCGGTATATATTTAAACATTTTTATATTAGGGGTTTGGGGCTAAGCAAAATATTCAAAAACGGCTTAAACATTTGGCCATTTTTAAAGAAATATTGAAGATTTAAGGAAAACACTGATGACATAATACATGGAAAAGAGAAAAAAATACGTCATTTTTATTTGATATGAAGTCACCAAGTGACCAAGTTAAATTCAACATATTTTCAACTAAAAATGAGCAGTTCTGATATTTTCAGAAATTCACAGAGCAAAAAGTGGTCCAAGGTGAATTTTGTTCTTTGGCAAATTTTATTAAATGGAAATAAATGCAGTTTTTGTACTTTGAACCATTAAAATTTTGAGGGTGGAAAATTCTTAAATTTTCTTTTGATGCAGCTACTTAAGTAATGTTTTTGTTTAGTTTTGTGAGAGTAATTGGTGTGGAAATTACACACACAGGCTTCTCATGTAGGCATATTTTATGACACGCGCTCCATTTTCATTTTTAATGTCATCACGAAACCACTTGATGTCTATCACAGATTTCCTCTTCTTTTCAGTTAAAGTCTTCCGTCTTGTTTGCTTTCCTTCAAGACTCCACATTGACTGCTTTGAAACAATACTGCCAAAATGAATTTCAATTTCCGAATAAAAAACTTCCTTTTCCAGATGAGATAACTTCCATGCACCTGCAATTCTTAGAATGTCTTCATCCAAGATTCAGACATTTTTAGTCTAGAACTAGGTGTCCTTAGTCCATAGTCTGGACATGTCAAAAAATAAAAACAAAAACTTTCGAGGAAAAAAAACAACTCGAAGGACGTACTGACATTTAGGTAGATTGTCAGAGAGAATGTGCGTACTCATTTGGTTAGAAAGGTTTACTTGAGCCGTGGGCCTGAAGGACCTTATCCACTCGAAAACCACAAAATTTGCAGGTTACCATTTTGTATGTTCTTTCGAGATCCTCGATTCTCTTTTGTTCTTTTTCATAAGGACCTTGTGAAGACGTCACTTGTCTGACGAGTTCCTCGTGTTTTTCCTCTATAACCTTATTTTCTTTTTCTACGATTAGACAACACTTTTCAAGAAGTTCAACTTTGTTTCTTGGTGATAGCATACTGAAATATTTATCATTTGCATACATACTGACATTTATATCTTCCAAGCGATATAGCATTTTTGAGTATAGTTCTTTAAATTCATATTCTGCTGCTAGATAAAAGCACTTCATGATGAATGAAACATCCTTCATACGGGTTTTTACTTCTTCAAGCATCCACTTCTGGCCAGATGTCAACAAAGAGTCCATTCCGTACTCCCTGGCTAAAGGAAGAACTTGTTCAAGACCTCTATCTGCAAATTGTTTGAAATTGTGCTACATGAATGCATTCGACAATGACGTATTATTGTTGTACTTGCTTTAGAAGAATTTAAATATTAGACTAGCTACACAGGTTATATGCGTAGACTTCATAGGTATAATAACTTAAAATATGTATACAATGAAAAATATAGATTATAAATAGTAACAACTTTCCATTCACAAATGTTATGGGTCAGAATTACCCGAAATGCCAGCAAAGATCAATAACACAATTTAAACTTAACAATAATTTATTTACAGTAATATACAAATCATTAAGTACAAACTTAGCAAAAATCTAAAAATACATACATCAGAGTGTCCGTTGCTGCACACAATGTCCCAGTGAAAATATATCCCAGTTGTATCTCAATGATGCTTATACGACAATATATCTATGCATCGAATTGACAGGGTATTTATACAGTAATATAAATCTAGAATATTCTAGAAATTGTAAGTACATGATATTACTGGAAAGTTCTGGACATACACAAAGTTCAGGAATGTTCTAGAAACAATGACCGAACATGTTGACCACTCTAGAATGTTCAAGAAACTTAATGTTACTAATAATAGACATGATGAAACAATACAAATACAACACACCTCACAACACCTCCCCCCTTAAAAAGTTTGAATGTTAATGAAAAACTTAAATTGTAAAACATATGTACATTAATACAAAAATCTAATTTGTTTATGATACTCTGGACAAGGCATCTGCAATAACATTGTCTTTGCCTTTGATATGCTTAATTGTTATGTTGTATTCTTGTAACAACAACTCCATCTAGTCAGTCTTTGATTCTTGTTTGACAATTTATGCAAAAATGTCAGGGGGTTGTGATCCGTATATACAAGAATTGGATGCAAAGTAACATTCAAATAAACATCAAAATGCTGTAAGGCTAACAACAAAGCAAGGCATTCCTTTCCAATGGTGGAATAGTTTTGTTGACATTTTGTAAGTTTCTTTGAAAAATAAGAAACAACTCTATCTACATTATCACTATGTTCTTGAAACAAAGCTGCCCCGATTCCAACATCACTAGCATCAACAGTAAGCTTAAATTGCTTAGAAAAATCTGGAGTTGACAGAACTGGATTGCTCATAAGGACAGATTTGATTTTATGAAACGATTTTTCACAGTCCTTTGTCCATTCAAAGTTAACCCTCTTTTGTAAAAGATTTGTAAGTGGACTTACAACTGAGGAAAAATTTGGACAAAATTTTCTGTAAAACCCAGCCATGCCCAAAAACCTCATTAATTCTTTCTTGTTTGTAGGAATCGGGAACTTTGCAATAGCTTCCACTTTAGCCATAATGGGTGTAACATAACCTTGACCTACTTTATGACCTAAATATTCTACATAAGCATGACAAAATTCGCTCTTCTCAAGATTCACAGTTAAGTTTGCTTTAGCTAAAATGTCAAATAAAGCACGCATGATTCGGAGATGTTCGTCCCATGTGTTGCTGTATATGACGACATTATCAATGTAGGCCTCGCATCCCTCAAGGTCTTGAAGAAGGGAGTGAATCATCCTTTGGAATGTAGCCGGTGCGTTTTTCATGCCAAAAGGCATTACTTTATACTGGTAAAGTCCATCTGGTGTAGCAAAAGCAGATATTTCTTTTGCTCTTTCTGTTAACGGTACGTGCCCGTAGCCTTTCAACAAGTCAAATTTACTGACAAATTTCGCGTTTCCAATGTTGTCAATACAGTCATCGATTCTAGGTATTGGATATGAATCAGTTTTGGTAACAGAATTCACCTTTCTAAAGTCTGTACATAATCGGTACGAACCGTCCTGTTTTGGTACAAGAATACACGGTGAGCTCCAATCACTTTTACTAGGTTCAACAATGTCATTGTCCAACATGTACTGCACTTCCCTTCTTAGGTACTGCAATTTTATTGGATTGAGACGGTACGGATGTTGTTTGATAGGCAGGGCATCGCCAACTATAACATCATGACAAGCTGCATTAGTTTTCTTTGGAACATCCGAGAAGATTTGATGATACTCATTCATCAAGTTTTTAACTTGTTCTTTTTGGTGAATGTTCAAATGTCCAAGTTTGGAATCAAAATCAGCCAAAATTTCTGAGTTTTTCAAGCGGACACTCTGATTACAATCTTTCTCATTCATCTCTACACTCGTATCACTCTCAATACAATTTTGAACAGTCTTAGCGTTGGCTAAAGTGGAAACTGGTTTTACAGAATTTCGGTCACACCTTTCAAAATACTCTTTTAACATGTTAATGTGACAAACACGTTTATCTTTACGTCGACCTGGTGTCTTAACTACATAGTTTACATCACTGATCTTGCTTTCAATTTCATAAGGGCCATAAAATCTGGCCTGTAAAGGATGACCAGGAATAGGTAAAAATACAAGAACCTTATCACCTGGCTTAAACACCCTATTTCTGGCATCTTTGTCATACCACATTTTCATTTTCATCTGAGAATTCTTCAAATTTTCTTGTGCTAATTTACAAGCATTGTAAAGTTTTTCTTTGAAATCAGACACATAATCTAAAAGATTAAGATCACTAGTCTCAGTCAGCCACTTTTCCTTCAACAATTTTAAAGGACCTCTAACTGTATGACCGAACACCAATTCAAATGGACTAAACCCAAGAGACTCCTGGACTGCCTCTCGTGCAGCAAATAGTACAAAATGAACCCCTTCATCCCAGTCTTTCTCATACTGGTAACAATAGGTCTTCAGCATTGTCTTTAGGGTTTGATGAAAACGTTCTAGCGCTCCCTGGGACTCAGGATGATAAGCAGTTGATCTATATTGCTTTATACCCAACTCATGCATGACTTGCTGGAACAACCCCGACATAAAATTTGAGCCTTGATCCGACTGAATTGCCTTGGGTGCTCCTACAAAACTGAAAAACTTGGTTAGGGCCTTAACTATGCTCTTTGCCTTTATATTCCTAAGAGGTATGGCTTCAGGAAATCGAGTGGATGTACACATAATGGTAAGTAAATACTGGTTTCCTGACCTAGTCCTAGGCAAAGGTCCTACACAATCCACTAACACTCGACTAAACGGTTCTTCAAAAGCTGGAATGGGTTGGAGAGGAGCAGATGGTATCTTCTGATTTGGTTTACCTACCATCTGACAGACATGGCATGACTTGCAAAACTTCGAAACATCCTTTCTTAGCTTAGGCCAATAAAAATGACTCAAAATCCTGTTATAAGTCTTATTGATACCTAAATGACCAGCCATAGGTGTATCGTGAGCTAAACTCATGACATCTCGACGATAAGCAGCTGGGACCACTATCTGGTGAACAACACGCCACACTTCATCTGGGGAAGCGTCAGGTGGTCGCCATTTTCGCATAAGGATGCCATCTTTCATATAGAAACATTCTCCAACTTTAGTAGCCTCTTCTGGTGGAAGTGCCCTCTTACTAAGTTGAATGATATCTGGGTCTTTATGTTGTTCAGAGAGTAAACGTTCTCGGCTGAGGATGTCCTTGCCTTGGCTAACTAGTGGATGCAACTCATCATCCTCACCACCAAATTTTGGTAAAAGTTCTTTCTTCTCTTGCTTCTTGATATTGTGTGGTTCCATGCTTGTTTGAGTGCCATCACGGTCAGATAAGAAAGTGTCATTCAAATCAATATCAACAGAGGAATTCGTTTCGTCAAAGGCTTGAGTATGGTCTGCCTCCATTTCTCGTCTTCTGGCCATCGCTCTAGTAACAGCATAGGCTGGATAAATGTCATCATCTTCATCATCGCACATGACATCTGGATTGATCTTCTCACAAACTATAGGATCTGGTACAACTTTTCCACCAGCTAAATCGTTGCCTAGCAACAAAGAAATGCCTGGAACGGGAAGAGTAGGTCGAACACCTACGATAACAGGTCCAGTAACTTAAATCTGACTTCAAACTAATTCTATGCAAGGGAACATCAATGACGCCTAGCTCCACACCCTGTAATAAAACTGACCCACCAGTAGAAGTCTGCTCAGACAAAGGAAGCACGCCCTCTAACAATAACGTCTGTGCAGCACCAGTATCTCTCAAAATCTGGACAGGTTTTATTTCGCTAGAGTCACCGAGTGAAACAAATCCCTGAGACATAAAGGGCTTATAATCCTTCATAGAATCAATAGAACTGGACTGTGAACCCTGGACACCAGGAGTGTCAGAACCAATCAAAACTAAGGCTTCTCTATCACCTCTAACTGCCGCACAAGCATGTGGTTGAGTTTTATCAAAATCATTTTTTCTCTTAAGTTTAAAGCAGTCACTGATCAGATGACCTTTTTTCTTACAATAACTACAAGTAGGAAGCGACCCTATTCCAGAAGATCCTTCAAAACGTCCTGGACCGGACTTAGAACCACCTTGGGCTGGAGACTGGGAACTTGTGAAAGACTGAGACCCTGAACCACTCTTTTTATATGTGTCTGAATAGGTAGAATTACTGCTAGTCTGAGATCTTGATACAAAATTCTTTTTATGAGACAGAGCATAAGTATCAGATATGACTGCTGCCTCTTCAACAGTTTTCACATTCTTATCTTCTAAATGTGTTTTCAAATCTTGAGGAACACATTCCTTAAACTCTTCTACCAGGATGACTTGGCGCAAATTAGTAAAAGTTTTGTCAAGATTCTTAGATCTAAACCAATGATCGAATAAATCTTCTTTCTCTCGTGAAAATTCAACAAATGTTTGATTATCAAACTTCCTATACTTTCTGAACTTTTGTCTATACGCTTCAGGTACTAATTCATAGGCTTTTAATATTGCTGCTTTGACCTTCTCATAGTCTGAACTTTCAGCTACCCCTAGTGCAGAGTATACCTCAGCTGCTTTGCCAACCACTACACTTTGTAACATTGTTGACCAAACGTGTTGTGGCCATTTAAGATTCTCTGCGACTTTTTCGAATTGGGGAAAATATTTGTCTACAGATTTTTCTTGAAATTTCGGAACTAACCTGATATTTTTTGCTGCGTCAAATTCATTCTTGACAAATGACGGTTCTGGTTGGTGCTGTAATCTTAATTTCTCTAACTCAAAGTGCTCTTGTCTTTCTAATTTGTCTAATTCAAATTTTCGTTCACGCTCTCGTTCTTCTCTTTCTAATTTGTCTAATTCAAATTTTCGTTCACGCTCTCGTTCTTCTCTTTCTCTTTCTCGATCTTCTCTTTCTAATTTTTCTCTTTCTAATCGCATTTTCTCTAACTCTAATTGAAACTGATATTCTGCCATTTTGTAAGAGCCTAATTCTGATTTAACTGTATATTCTGGAAGATCATATCTCTCAAAGATGTTTTCTTCTACTAGTTTGTTTGCAACCTTAATTCTAATGTCTTGCTTTCTCTGAGAGGATTTAACATCTAACCCAAAATGCAAACCTAATGCGATCAAGTCATCCTTTTTTAACGTATCAAAAATCTGAACACTTGGTGAACTAAGAAAGTCTGTGACCGAAAATACCATGTTGATTTTTGCTGGCTTATAGTCAAATTTAACGGTTCAATAAACAAAATTCTGACAATAAACTGCAAAAGTGCAAGAAATTCTTAATCCCGGACGAGCCCCCAATTCTGTTATGGGTCAGAATTACCCGAAATGCCAGCAAAGATCAATAACACAATTTAAACTTAACAATAATTTATTTACAGTAATATACAAATCATTAAGTACAAACTTAGCAAAAATCTAAAAATACATACATCAGAGTGTCCGTTGCTGCACACAATGTCCCAGTGAAAATATATCCCAGTTGTATCTCAATGATGCTTATACGACAATATATCTATGCATCGAATTGACAGGGTATTTATACAGTAATATAAATCTAGAATATTCTAGAAATTGTAAGTACATGATATTACTGGAAAGTTCTGGACATACACAAAGTTCAGGAATGTTCTAGAAACAATGACCAAACATGTTGACCACTCTAGAATGTTCAAGAAACTTAATGTTACTAATAATAGACATGATGAAACAATACAAATACAACACACCTCACAACACAAAGCTTTAGGCATTTTCAAGTGAACATTCAGATAGAATCTTAAAAACCAAGGCTAGGTGTCATGGAAGGTATTGGCATGAAATAAATCCCTCATTCTGCAATATACCTTAGAGGCGAAGAATTTTTTAAAATTTATTTCTTCTCCGGCATATAATAATATCAGTGTAAAAGTAAAAATGTCTCTTCTGTCTCTTTCAAAAAAAAATCATCTAAAAAAACACTGGAATCAAAAGTGTTATTGGAAAATTACTTAAATGAACTTTGAGAAAGTAAGATCGCTTAAAAATGCCCAACTTTCTACAAATGGTTTGTGTATTGCTACCATATACGTGTCTAAACAAAAATTTATTTAAAAAACCAGGAAAGCAAGACTATATTGCATGAATTCATATAGACTTTGAACCACCCTTCAATTGTAAAGACAAATATGTGAAGACAAAACATTTGGAGATAGCCAACAGTATTCAGTCTCAAAAGTTCTATAAACAATGCAAAATAGGTGCAGAGCCAAAACGGACCTCCAAATCCTTTTTTTCTCTGTTTTTCCTCCTTAAGTGTGGTTTAAACTAAACATCAGAGGTGGGATCAAGTGCGGAGGAGGAGTGAGCATCCCCTGTCGACCTGTCACGCCTCCTTGGCTACTATATGAGATGAAAACTCTTGCATTTCAAAACCAAATAAAAAATAAATTTTATGATAAAGGAGATTATTTCAGCCTTTCCAACATAAATTCTCCTTATTTATGTAGCAATGTTCCGCAATCTTCTGACATTCTGTGACATTATTTTCCCTTATTCGCTATTCAAGAGCGTACTATGAAAACGACCAATCTTCAAACCAAAACTGCTAGACTAGATGTGATAGGGATTTAAATAACCTCGTTTAAAGTTAGCATTTTGCATATTTTCAGACGGTATTATGACCTTATTTGTAAATAACTTTTAAATCACTGCGACGTTATTTGCATACCACATGTTAAGTTTTCTATTTACGTTTTGAACACACATATATTAATTACGTTCGTCTTCATGGTTGAAAGGGCTCAAAAAATGTTTGACATGGCTTCTTAATATCCCTAGTCACTTGAGTTCAGCTCTGGACCTTTAAGAGGTCCGTGTTTAAAGCCCTCATAAAAATGTATTGTTTATGGATCAATTTGTGTTCGTTATCATCAACCTTTTTCATGAAAAGATAAGACAAACCCCATCTGCATGGAGCTTAGCTGACTTCCTGAAATAATTTGAGTGAGATTCTTAATCACAGTGATAAGATGGAAAAATAATAAAAGTCTTCTTACTATATTTAAAGTTATAAAAACAAAGGTAAAATAAACATGCAAAAGGATAGTATTTATTCTCAGTCGTTTTATATGTATTTGATTGATTCTTTACCTTACAACAAAGCGCATGAGTTACTGGTCCTTCAAGGTACTACATGTAGTAGATATAAAGAAGAAATGAGGTTTTCTTATATTTTTGATAATCTTTTTTGTGATATTGCATCCATTTATTTCAATATTTTTAATATTTAATACAAACCATTTAGTTTAATATGCTCCCCAGGATAAAAACATCTGAGAAACAACACAAAATCTTCATATTTCTTTCCCGGGAATTTAACTGTACTTTCGTTTTTCTCTTTGAAGTCAGACGTGAACATGGCACGGAAAACTGGAGAAGCTCGTATCAGGATTGACTTGGTCAAGTGAATCTTCTTATCCTCCACAATAAACACTATATCTGTCAACTCTGGGTCCTCCTTGAAATAAACCACGTTATGGTGTCCTTTGTAAAAAGACTCCATCTTGCAAAGAAATTTCTATGAAAGATATTGAAGGGTTACCTCTCTTAACATTGTGTTTTGAGGTAAAATCGACGACCCCAATGCGAATATATTGTCTGAAATGTTTATAAATTTTATATATATATTTCAAACTGTTTATTCCCTAACTACACCATTTTACTTCGTTAAATCAAATAAAATAAACTTAAATTATAAAAACTGTTACAAAAAAATACACAGAATAAACCACGTAATTCTTAATTTTGAAGTTGATAATGTTTACGTGTTTTGTAAGAAAGTTGTAAGACATTCTTTTCGTGTATTTTAAGTCTAAAGTAAAGATTGTTACAATCATTTAGCTTTTCTGTCAGATGGACAATTTTTCACAACAACTTTTTTACCATTTGTTTCCAAAATAAGATACAAATAATTTGATTCAATTCCTTACCTTTTTTCATGGACATTTCAAATGGAATTATGCTTTGGAAAATAAATAACCAAATCAAGTCCCAGATATATTTTATAAGACTTTGGATGTATTAACAATGTGAAAGAGAATCTTTCAAAATGAAATATATGAAGATCACAAACAGTATTCAAGATCAAAAAACCATAAAACAATACAAGATACATGTAGGAGCAGAACAAACAAGGACCTCCAATACATCAGAGGTGGGATCAGGTGCCATGGAGGAGTGAGCATCCCCTGCCGACTTATGACATCTGCAGTGTGCTCCTTGTGGTGATTTGGAAAATTCAGTTCATAAATAATGGACTGACAATTAGTACGGAAAACGTCAGTCAGCATTTTACTCAATGATGAATTGTATTTGCTGACAAAAACATTGTATCGACCATAGAACTAATGAAATGATGAAAGCCACAGCAAGAGCTTTCTTCTTTCACTCATAAGATTTTTAAAAAATCTACTTCATATGAATATAAACATTTATTGCTTCTAATAACAGGAGCAATTGGTACCCATTGGAAAATTCCAATAGATTGTTGGAACACCTTGTCTCCAAAAAACAACAAAGATATTTTCAATCAGAATCTCCACCGTCTTTTTTGATGTCAACTTCAGAGTATATGTATGTACAATCACTTTTGAGTTTTAGCAAACAAAATTAAACTTGCAACTACAGAGGCAACAATCATTGTTTTTTCACAAAATAATTTTGCAAATGACCAGTTACAAAGTAAGGAAGTAAACGAGCTTCCATTTTTATTGAAAAAGAGGCTGTCATTGACATCAAAAAGCCTGGACTTTAATTTATCGTGGGGAATGGTTGTGTATAAAGTTGAAAAAACGCAAGTTTTTAAGATGTTGAGTTTGGTAAAATCTTGTGATTTCAAATTATCCAAAAGTTCTTTGGAGTATTGAACTAACCACATCTGATTTACACAACTTCTTCAATATATTGTTGCATAGTACTCTTGAATTTCTCTTTCAATACTGTCAGTATCTTAGTAATGAGTAAAGAAAAAGGCTTGGTTGAACATTTACTGAAACCCGCTATGTATCTTTGTTTGTAAGGCTTCTTATAAGTTTTGGAATCTAATATATATACAGCTATAAAGTACTTCAAATTCATTTTGGTTCTTCTGGATATTTAGAATATTCAAAAGAAGGATATGGAGATAACAAACAGTACTCAATATCAAACTCAATAAAACAACACAAAATAGGAGCAGAGCAAACACGGACCTGTGAAACATCAGAGGTGGGATTGGGTGCCATGGAGGACGAAGCATCCCCTGCTGACCAGTCACACCCGCCGAGTGCTACTCCTCATGATCGGGAAATAACGGTAAAATCCGTCGTCAATTCAGTGTATAAATAATAGACTAACAATTACTATGAAAAACATCAGTCAGCATTTGACTCAATTATTAATTGTATTTGCTAAAAAAATCATTATATCAACCATAGAACTTACGAAATGGTGTTTTTAAACATTTAAACGAGACTGTTGATATTCTTGTTTCATCAACGTGTTTGTCAATAATTTACCTCGTTTTAGAAATTGTTCGTATGTAGAGCATGCTCCTGCGTATCGAATCAACTGAGATATATACACACCGTATACAGGTGATGAAGGTATACTGCTACATAGGTAAAGGAAGTTGACGATTGAAAAGTCATCACGTTTATCATATAGCTTGGTTGTTAGATTACGATTAGTGTCTTTTTCAAGTAAAATATTCAAATATGAAACAGGTGTGTCAATGGTATCTTTTATTTCAATATCACCAGGATATATCATATCGACATAAATGGTTCTCTGTATGGAGTATAATTTAAGGAGAACTTAATTAAATAAATCCTCAAGTTATCAACGAAACAATTTGATAACACAATAAATCAGTTATCTGATCGGAAGAGACATATAAGATTTTGCACAAATTCTGCTTCATATAGATCAATATAAAAATATGTCAATGATAATAGACCTTTAATAGGTAATAGGTAAAAACGGAGCACAATTTTTACCCATAGTAATATATCATACAGAAGAGTTGTTGGTTTCAGAAAATCCCATATCAAATAACAACACAAACTCAATCTTCTTTTTGATGTCAACTTCAGAGTACTTGTGTGTGCAATCAGAATGTGTTTTTACATAAATCTCACCCCATCAAAAGTGAATGAGCTCGTTGATTTTATTAAATCAAAACATTCACTACATCAGAATGGTTTTATATAAATTTTTATTGCACAGTATTCTTGTTTTTCCTTCACTACTGTCAATATTTTGTACGAGTAACGAAAGAGGCTTGGTTGAACATTTACTGGAACTGGCATATGATTTTGTAGAATTCCATCCTTAAAAGGGAACTATCAATATACATGTTAGTTGGATTACCACTTGTAGAATTGAAATCTTCTAATTCTTTTTTTTTCACTTCTGGATTATTGCATAAAAGGAAAAATGTTTTTTTATTCCCCTAAATTTTTTAAAGGTACTTAGACA
>NW_026941334.1:0-12849 GCF_032062105.1 Saccostrea cuccullata
TACATGTGGAGTGTAAAACCGGGGGATTCCCATGTATATCAATGCAGAGAACATGGCAAAAGACATCAAAGTTAGACTCCATGAACTACTCAGACTGAACCTTTGTTTGAAGCTTATACCACATAAATCTAATAATTGTTGATGACGGTTTTGACTGAACCTTATGCCACTTACATCTAAGAGTTCATTGAAGACAGCTTTGACTAAACGTTATGCCACTTACATCTAAGAGTTCATTGAATATAGTTTTGACTGAACATTATGCCACTTACATCTAAGAGTTCATTGAATATAGTTTTGACTGAACATTATGCCACTTACATCTAAGAGTTTGTTGATGATGGTTTTGACTGAACCTTATGCCACTCACATCTAAGAGTTCATTGAATATAGTTTTGACTGAACCCTATGCCATTTATATCTAAGAATTTGATGATGTCGGTTTTGACTGAACCTTATGCCACTTACATCTAAGAGTTCATTGAATATAGTTTTGACTGAACATTATGCCACTTACATCTAAGAGTTCATTGAATATAGTTTTGACTGAACCCTATGCCACTTACATCTAAGAGTTTGTTGATGATGGTTTTGACTGAACCTTATGCCACTCACATCTAAGAGTTCATTGAATATAGTTTTGACTGAACCCTATGCCACTGTTATGGGTCAGAATAACCCTAAATGCCAGCAAAGATCAATCACACAGTTTAAACTTAACAATAATTTATTTACAGTAATATACAAATCATTAAGTACAAACTTAGCAAAAATCTAAAAATACATACATCAGAGTGTCCGTTGCTGCACACAATGTCCCAGTGAAATTATATCCCAGTAATACCTCAATGATGCTTATACGACAATTATCTATGCATCGAATTGACAGGGTATTTATACAGTAATATAAATCTAGAATATTCTAGAAATTGTAAATACATGATATTCCTGGAAAGTTCTAGACATAAACAAAGTTCAAGAATGTTCTAGAAAAAAACCAATTCAAAAGGACTGAACCCAAGAGACTCCTGGACTGCTTCTCGTGCAGCAAATAGTACAAGATGAACCCCTTCATCCCATTCTTTTTCATACTGGTAACAATAGGTCTTCAGCATTGTTTTTAGGGTTTGATGAAAACGTTCTAGCGCTCCCTGGGACTCAGGATGATAAGCAGTTGATCGATACTGCCTAATACCCAACTCATGCATGACTTGCTGGAACAACCCCGACATAAAATTTGAGCCTTGATCCGACTGAATTGCCTTGGGTGCTCCTACAAAACTGAAAAACTTGGTTAGGGCCTTCACTATGCTCTTTGCCTTTATATTCCTAAGAGGTATGGCTTCAGGAAACCGAGTGGATGTACACATAATGGTAAGTAAATACTGGTTTCCAGATCTTGTCCTAGGCAAAGGTCCTACACAATCCACCAACACTCGACTAAACGGTTCTTCAAAAGCTGGAATGGGTTGGAGAGGAGCAGATGGTATCTTCTGATTTGGTTTACCTACCATCTGACAGACATGGCATGACTTGCAAAACTTCAAACATCCTTTCTTAGCTTAGGCCAATAAAAATGACTCAAAATCCTATTATAAGTCTTATTGATACCTAAATGACCAGCCATAGGTGTATCGTGAGCTAAACTCATGACATCTCGACGATAAGCAGCTGGGACCACTATCTGGTGAACAACACGCCACACTTCATCTGGAGAAGCGTCAGGTGGTCGCCATTTTCGCATAAGGATGCCATCTTTCATATAGAAGCATTCTCCAACTTTAGTAGCCTCTTCTGGTGGAAGTGCTCTCTTACTAAGTTGAATAATATCTGGGTCTTTATGTTGTTCAGAGAGTAAACGTTCTCGGCTGAGGATGTCCTTGCCTTGGCTAACTAGTGGATGCAACTCATCATCCTCACCACCAAATTTTGGTAAAAGTTCTTTCTTCTCTTGCTTCTTGATATTGTGTGGTTCCATGCTTGTTTGAGTGCCATCAAGGTCAGATAAGAAAGTGTCATTCAAATCAATATCAACAGAGGAATTGTCTCGTCAAAGGCTTGAGTATGGTCTGCCTCCATTTCTCGTCTTCTGGCCATCGCTCTAGTAACAGCACAGGCTGGATAAATGTCATCATCTTCATCATCGCACATGACATCTGGAGTGATTTTCTCACAAACTATAGGATCTGGTACAACTTTTCCACCAGCTAAATCGTTGCCTAGCAACAAAGAAATGCCTGGAACGGGAAGAGTAGGTCAGAACACCTACGATAACAGGTCCAGTAACTAAATCTGACTTCAAACTAATTCTATGCAGGGGAACATCAATGACGCCTAGCTCCACACCCTGTAATAAAACTGACCCACCAGTAGAAGTCTGCTCAGACAAAGGAAGCACGCCCTCTAACAATAACGTCTGTGCAGCACCAGTATCTCTCAAAATCTGGACAGGTTTTATTTCGCTAGAGTCACCGAGTGAAACAAATCCCTGAGACATAAAGGGCTTATAATCCTCCATAGAATCAATAGAACTGGACTGTGAACCCTGGACATCAGGAGTGTCAGAACAAATGGAAACTAAGGCTTCTCTATCACCTCTAACTGCCGCACAAGCATGTGGTTGAGTTTTATCAAAATCATTTTTTCTCTTAAGTTTAAAGCATTCACTGATCAGATGACCTTTTTTCTTACAATAACTACAAGTAGGAAGCGACCCTATTCCAGAAGATCCTTCAAAACGTCCTGGACCGGACTTAGAACCACCTTGGGATGGAGACTGGGAACTTGTGAAAGACTGAGACCCTGAACCACTCTTTTTATATGTGTCTGAATTGGTAGAATTACTGCTAGTCTGAGATCTTGATACAAAATTCTTTTTATGAGACAGAGCATAAGTATCAGATATGACTGCTGCCTCTTCAAGAGTTTTCACATTCTTATCTTCTAAATGTGTTTTCAAATCTTGAGAAACACATTCCTTAAACTCTTCTACCAGGATGACTTGGCGCAAATTATCAAAAGTTTTATCAAGATTCTTAGATCTAAACCAGTGATCGAATAAATCTTCTTTCTCTCGTGAAAATTCAACAAATGTTTGATTATCAAACTTTCTATACTTTCTGAACTTTTGTCTATACGCTTCAGGTACTAATTCATATGTTTTTAATATTGCTGCTTTGACCTTCTCATAGTCTGAACTTTCAGCTACCCCTAATGCAGAGTATACCTCAGCTGCTTTGCCAACCAGTACACTTTGTAACATTGTTGACCAAACGTGTTGTGGCCATTTAAGATTCTCTGCGACTTTTTCGAAATGGGGAAAATATTTTTCTACAGATTTTTCTTGAAATTTTGGAACTAACCTAATATTTTTTGCTGCGTCAAATTCATTCTTGACAAATGACGGTTCTGGTTGGTGCTGTAATCTTAATTTCTCTAACTCAAAGTGCTCTCTGTCTTTTCTAATTTGTCTAATTCAAATTTTCGTTCACGCTCTCGTTCTTCTCTTTCTAATTTGTCTAATTCAAATTTTCGTTCTTCTCTTTCTAATTTTTCTCTTTCAAATCGCATTTTCTCTAATTCTAATTGAAACTGATATTCTGCCATTTTGTAAGAGCCTAACTCTGATTTAACTGTATATTCTGGAAGATCATATTTTTCAAAGATGTTTTCTTCTACTAGTTTGTTTGCAACCTTAATTCTAATGTCTTGCTTTCTCTGAGAGGATTTAACATCTAACCCAAAATGCAAACCTAATGCGATCAAGTTATCCTTTTTTAACGTATCAAAAACCTGAACACTTGGTGAACTAAGAAAGTCTGTGACCGAAAATACCATGTTGATTTTTGCTGGCTTATAGTCAAATTTAACGGTTCAATAAACAAAATTCTGACAATAAACTGCAAAAGTGAAAAAAAAAAAATTCTTTATCCCGGACGAGCCCCCAATTCTGTTATGGGTCAGAATAACCCTAAATGCCAGCAAAGATCAATCACACAGTTTAAACTTAACAATAATTTATTTACAGTAATATACAAATCATTAAGTACAAACTTAGCAAAAATCTAAAAATACATACATCAGAGTGTCCGTTGCTGCACACAATGTCCCAGTGAAATTATATCCCAGTAATACCTCAATGATGCTTATACGACAATTATCTATGCATCGAATTGACAGGGTATTTATATACAGTAATATAAATCTAGAATATTCTAGAAATTGTAAATACATGATATTCCTGGAAAGTTTTAGACATAAACAAAGTTCAAGAATGTTCTATAAAATGACCAAACATATTGACCACTCTGGAATGTTCAAGAAACTTAATGTTACTAATAATATACATGATGAAACAATACACATCTCACAACACCACTTACATCTAAGAGTTTGTTGATGATGGTTTTGACTGAACCTTATGTCACTTACATGTAAGAGTTCATTGATGACGGTTTTGACTGAACCATATGCCACTTATATCTAAGATTTTTTTGATGATTCACTTACGTCTAGGAGTTCGTTGATGACGGTTGACCTGATATCCCCGGGGTCAGACTGGAGGTACACTGTGATGCTGGAGTTGGCGTCCTCCATGTTAAAGCTGTTTGTCTGGCAGTAACTCCACTGTTTAGGAATCTGGTACAATCTTCTCTACAAATACATGTACATATAAAAAAAAGTCAAACTTTCCAGCTGAATAAAGATGCTAGACATAATTTGAACTCAATCTTATAGTGCATATTACTTTCACATTTTTGACCATGTAATTACAAGTTTTAGCCATGTATAAAAGATTTTGGATATAACATTATTTTACATATTTAACAGAGATCTTTTTCTCTTTCATCTTGTTCTTTAGACATACGAATTTATTCCTTGCCTGTCATATTTCTACTTACCCTGTACATTTTAGAAGATTCCACTTTTCCACATAATTTTGATTCCACCCTCTCTTTATACGAAGTAGCCTCCTGCAAAATAGGATTAAAATTACATTATCAATTAGATGGACAAAAGAAAAGTTTGGACACACCCAAAAATCTTAAGCCATTGCCAGGAATGGAGAGACCTTGATACTGCCCTTAACAGTAGTCTTGGCCAGTAAATAAAAAAATAATATTTTAATTTTCATAGTGCATTTCTTTTTAAACAGGCAAAACTAGAGATGTTTTTAACTGTTTGTCATTAACTTAATCTTCCTCAGATTTACCTTGGGTGTAACATTGCCGACCACTAGGACGTCAGCTTTTATACTCTGTCTGAACTCAGTCAGGAAGTGTCGAAGATCCTCATTGGTCAGACTGTCAATTACACTGTATATTTCAGGGGCGGGTCTATAGTTGGGGTCCATCCACAAAAGGAAATAATAAAACGAAAAGAATTTTGATTTTTACATCTTGAAAAAAATTCTTACAGGTAATTTCTGGTTGAATCCATTCACTTTGAATTTAAGACCTGTATCATCCACAGTGATTGAGTAGCTGAAAATTTAAACACTTTTAATCAGGAAAAAATTAGTCTACCATAATACACAGATATATGTTTTATGACAATGGATGTAGTACTGGAACAAATTCTCAAGGTCAGAATCAGGAGATAACTTACTCAAAGCCAGCCATGATAGCAGGATATGTAGGGGCATCCAATTTATGGTTCATCACAGCCTCAAATATTTTCAGCAGCCCTTGACTAAGAAATACCATTTATACCATTACTCATCACACTTGTCTATATGTACAGTATGTAAAGTGTTCAGCAAAATTAGGGTATTCTTAACTCTTCACTGATTGGTTGGCCACTGGTGACATCAACTGAACATACACATATTAACCTATTCTAGCCTTTTCATTGATTGGCTAGTTAGTAGTGACATCAACTGAAAGCACAGATAAGTTATTCTTACCTCTTCACTGATTGGCTGGCTACAGGTGACATCAACTGAACACACACATAAGCTACAAAAGAATTTTTCAGTTGTAAGTCATGAAGCTTTAGCCATCATTATACAAAATGTAGTAAAACTTATTTCTAAAAGATTTTGAAATTGGTTAATTTAGTATCGTGATGCATTGTCTGAATATCTCTCTTTTTTAGGAGTGAATCATTTACCTTTAGGCACTTTGAATTTCATATCCTTCTTGTAGTACAATGTACACAACTCATTTTCCGAGAGAGTGATAGGATGCTGCATTGAGAAAACTTCCAATTATATAATATATACATGAACATTGTACAAGAATAATCACACATATTAATTTGAATCAACAGCTTATTTTAAAATTTTGAACAATAAAATAAGCCATGAAACAAGTTCCACCTTTGTACAATACTTTGCTTCCACTTCTGCTATTGTGAAATCTGTAGCTGTAAAATAGAATGAACAAATTAACACACACATGAATATACAAGATATTGAATGCGACAGTGTATTCTTTAGTAAGCTGATATCCAAGTCTCGTGTAAATGAATTCCAATTCTAATTTTAAATACTGAGAATAACCCGATTTACAATATAACCTCATCATTACATATTACATACCTATTGATTTGTTTGGTTTTGGTAAGCAAAGATCTGGATTTTTAGGTGGGTCTGAAAGAAAATGCATACAGCCATTAAGATTTAATTTGAAGTCTTGCCTAAAGTGAACAAAAATTTAAGGCTCATTACTTAATGAAACCAAAGTCTAACAGATTTAAATAAAAATTCATTTCTTTTGTTTCTATGTTGTCTAATGGTTTTATGAAATTAGTAAACAGTGCATTCAATTTCATACTCTGAAATACCACCTTGCCATCTTTGAATCCACTCAGGTTTGATTTCTGCCACTCCATACTTCACAGGACTCCATTTGATATCCTGTCTGTCACATTTATCTGACAATTGTTTGGATGACAGGAAAATACAACAGTTGTCTGACCTTAGATCTGCCAGACACTTAACAATCAGCTGAAAAAAAAAAAAAACTGTCAATAATGAATTCTTTAAATCATTTACTGAATTTCATCAAGTTATCCGTATATTTATTTACTATACATGTACGTACCTCTGGGTCATATTCATACATTAAATCTCTGCCAGTTAGAACATCTTCTGGGGAAAATATCTGCATGTTCTCTGAAACTTTCTCCACATAATCCATTGCATCTCCCTAAACAATAATTAAAATATTGTCACCCCAAAAACCATAAATGGGAAATATTTGTATTCCTGAAGAGATCTTGAGTACTGCAAACAATTTTTTTTTTTACAAAACTAAAACACTTACCTTTTCTTTACTTCAAACATCTGATTTAGATTGAACTGACTACAACATCTAATTTTTTTGTTTTCCTGGTTAATACTCTTCCTTTTTTCTTTTATTATGCATCTTTCATTACCTGCAACACCTGTCTGTTCATTACCTACTGTTTCTTTTCCTTAAAAGTATACACGCTATAACTTGCGCCTGTTAAAATACGATTGGAAATTGATATAATTTGTTTATCAATAAAAGCTACGAAAATACTGTAAATTACACCATTTAAATTAAACGCGTTAAAAAGTTATCAAATTATAATTATTTATTGTCCTGCAAGGAAAGAAAAATAGCTATTTTTAAATAAATCCATCACGTGACGCCGTAGCTACTTTTAGATTGATAAACACACGTGGCGTAAAGAAAACAAGGTAGGCCGTTTAAGATACTACTCACTTTTGACGTGGATGGCAAGCGTTTTACTAAATGGTACTTATCTTTTAATGTTTTTAGTATAAACCAACTTCTCTGTAATGAAGCATATTAAACTTAAATTAATAATTGTTGTCAAAATGCAACATACCTCGTTGTCTGTGATTTCCCGTGTTTCTATATATAGGCCTACTATTTACGCACTTCCTTCGTCAATATTCATGAAATGACCGAATTCTTAATTCTAAGATATCGTTTTATTGTTTTGTTTTTACAACGACATCTATAGTACAATTTTGTGGAAAGTGTTATTTTTCATTACACTTCATGTGTATTAAATCATTAATCATTTTGTTTCACACAAAATTTGGCGTTCATATAGCGTATATGACTTTAATAAAAACACCCACCTTTTCTTTAAATCTAAATTTGGTTTCCTCCACTATCTTCATCTCATCAAAGTACTGCTTCTGTGGGCCGTTGTTCTTCAGTAAGTGTACGTACTGGAAAACTGCCAGTAGAACTTCCTCAAACTATTCAAGTCCCCGGTCAGTAAGGGTCAGGTTCACCACAAACAGGGTGGTAGTGGTGTTCAGTTCAAATCCATTGTAGCTGTGACCACTCTCCACGGCTGTAGCAAAATATCTACAAAATGACAAAAATAATCACGCAATCTTTACTTAAAAAACATCTGAAAAATCAAACAATCAAAAATAAATATCCATTCCTGTCAAAGTAGATGTTAGATTCCATGTGGGCAGTGGTTAGAGCATCTGCTGTCTGCTTAATAATCCACAGTAAGGAGTTGATTGTTACATTGTGGGTTCGAATCCTACTGTGGGATACGGCAACAGTCCTTCAGATGAGACAGTATAAACCAAGGACTTGTGACGCAGAAGGTACTGCCATAGTAAAATCCCTTACTGTTCATTATGGCCGTAGTAATATGTCAAAATTTGTGTCCCTCTGCCAGCAAGTGGTGGCATCTCCATATGAATGAAAAAATTCTCGAGAGGGATGTTAAACAACAAACAATCAATCAAAGTCAATGGTTATTTACTGTATTGAAAATTTCATCATCTTTTAAGTTCTTGGATATATGAATAATTTTATCAAGTCAGTATAGTTTGCAGAAAGGCATATGGCTAATTATCAAAAATGTTTGACGACCTCACTGAAGTTCCTGGGATAGAAGTCACAATAAACAATGCCTCAAAGACTGAATTTGCTACCAACTCAATTTTATACATATAGGTAGTTACAATCAGATACTTTGATAAACAAGGCATTCCTTAATTATGTATTGTAAATAGCCTTTTATTTGTGATTATGAAGCAATATGATATCAGGTTCCTATCTAAATATTTTTGTCTCTGAGACCTCTTTCTTTCTTACACCACAGACATTTAAATCTATATTTATCAACAACCAGGAAGTTAATTACAGCCTCGCTTTGAACTGACAGGTGTAAATTCATTCAAAATGGCTGATCATTAAAGTCACCTTGGAGATAAACAGTAAGTTAAATGAGTGTAATATGCTTCAATGATCCATTTAAACTCAGTAAGATGCAAGAGTTTTTATGAACTGAGAGTTTTTTTGTTGCAAGATCAAACTAAGTTGACTCATTTCAATACTTATGATAAATTTACAGTATGTTTCTTGGACAAAAATCCTCTTCAATATACTCTCACTGTATGCTTTCAATGGTAGAAAATGGACTGGAAATCTCTTCAAGTCAATAGAATTAAAAAAAAAGATACAAATATTTAATATACACTGTATCTTTCCTTCAGCATTAAAATTTTCAAAGAGATAATACCTAAACACACTTTCAGATGGCCCTGTCAAAAGCACAATTACCAGGTACACCTCAACACTTTTTAGAGTGTGGTATTGAAGACTGTGACAGAAACTGTGAATTCTACTGCAATATTTGCCACACAAGATTATGCAAACAATGTAGAGATGAACATCTGAGAAATCCAGAGACAAAAACCCATGAAGTGGTCCTATACCAGCAACGAAAACGACAACTGCCCACAGAAAAATGCAAGATCCACCCCACCAAGGATATAGAACTTCTTTGTGAAGAATGTAAAATCCCTATTTGTTCCAAATGCAAAGCCAACCAAGCACACAGAGGTCACACATTCATTGATCTGGAATCAATTTATTCAGAAAAGTTTTCCCATTGTCAAGAAGAAATTGCAAAAATTCATGAATATTTCCTGCCAACATCACAAGACATACAGAAAGAAATTAAGGACAATGCCACAGAAATCAAGAAGATCATGGACGACATAAGAACCTCCATGAAGGCTGAAGCAGAGTCCCTTAAAAGTCTGGTGGACAAAGTGACTTCTGAAAATATGGAAGAAGTAAACAAAATAGAGCAGTCATTACTGGAAAAATTAAATAGTCAAGATACAACCATTGAAAAGTATATTACCCATCTCAATGACCTGGATAAGAAGTTCCATGTTTATATGTCCTCTTTAAAACCTACAAAACTCTTCACTGCAGAGGATATGAAAATTGAACCCATACCAGAAACAACAAAACCAGAGATGCCTGTATTTACTGCTGGAAAGAACAGAAAAGAGGATATTGCCAAACTACTGGGGAAAGTATCATTTCCAAACATAAAAGAAGAGGTGAAAAAAGTACAGCCCCTGAAATCAAAAACTCCAAAATCAAATCCGAAATCAACAAACTATCAAGTAATGAAAGACAGTAAAACAACTTCTAATGTGAAACAAGCACTGTCTCTATCTTCTTCTGTCACTGAGGTAAGGATGCTCGTTGTAATAGGCATTAGTGGTGTGTATCATATGTCACTAGATCAGTCAGGTAGACTCTGGGTCAGTGATCGTGATGGTAACCTTGTCCAAATAGATCAACAGGGGTGGAATCAGCTACAGAAGATACAAACCAGTGGTGGAGAAGGTTACCACACAGTAACAAAAGATGGGGATCTGATCTTTACAGACCGGAACAAGAAAGTCATCAATAGGATAACACAGGATAACAATATCACTAAATTCATTAAAACAGGAGACTGGGTACCAATCAGCATACACTCCTCCCACATCAATGGGAACTTACTGGTGGGGATGAGGAAGAATGAACAGGCTAAAGTCACCAGGTACAACAAGAAAGGGAAAGAACTACAGAACATACAGAAGGATAACAAAGGACAGGGACTGTATAGTTATCCACACTACATAACAGAAAACATCAATGGAGATATCTGTACATCAGACTATGGTAACGCAGTAGTGGTGGTGAATAAATCAGGACAACACAGGTTCTCTTACACAGGTCAGAAATCAAAGTTCGATCCTTTTGGAATCTGTACTGATGTCCTCGGTCACATACTGGTATGTGATGCCTACAGTGTTCAACTCCTTGATCAGGACGGTCAATTCTTATCTCTACTAATCACAACAGAAGAAGTACCTTCTCCCATTAGTGTATGTGTGGATGATGAGAAGAATCTTTGTGTGGGAGATAATATGATTAATACAATTACAGCATTTAAATATCTTCAAATGAACACAGAATAGTGTTCTACTGTATTTTTCTCTACAAGTTTGTGTGTATTTTTCATTTATTCTGTGTTTAATATAAAATATAATTATTCAATGATTTATTTCACAAGTGAGGCAACAAGTAACAAAGTTTGATGATTCTAAACATATAAATGCCAGAGATACTTAAATAAAGCCATAAAATGTCAAAAGTAGTTACTGTGACACTTTTTGGTCAACATTCTCTGAAAACCCAAGATGCATTAACTGACAAAGTTTGATGATTGTGAGCCAATAAGTATCTGAAATATTCAAAAGTAGGTCACCGTGACCTACTTTTTGATCGATATTCTCTGAAAATCCAAGATGCATCAACTTACAAAGTTTGATGATTCTAAACCAATAAATAGAGAAACTTAAATAAATCCATAAAATGTCAAAAGTAGGTCACAGTGACCTACTTTTTGGACATCATTCTCTGAAAATCCAAGTTGCATCAATTCAACTGACAAAGTTTGATGATTCTAAGCCATTAAGTACCGGAGATACTTAAATAAAGCCATAAATTGTCAAAAGTAAGTCACCGTGACCTACTTTTTGGTCGTCACTCTCAAAAATCCCAAGATGCATCAAATCACAAAGTTTGATGATTCTAATCCAATAAATACCTAAGATACATAAATATAGCCATAAAATGTCAAAAGTAGGTCATCGTGACCTACTTTTTGGACATCATTCTCCGAAAACCTAATATGCTTCAACTGACAAAGTTTTATGATACTAAGCCAATAAGTACCAGAGATACTTAAATAAGGCCTTAAATTGCCAAAAGTAGGTCACCATTATCTACTTTTTGGTCGTCACTCTCCGAAAAATCAAGATGCATCAACTCAAAAAGTTTGATGATTCTAAGTCAATAAATACTTAAAATACTTAAATATAGCCGTAAAATGTCAAAAGTAGGTCATTGTGACCTACTTTTTGGACGTCACTCTCCGAAAACCCAAGATGCTTCAATTGACAAAGTTTGATGATTCTAAGCCAATAAGTACCGGAGATACAGGTAACTCTTAATGGCTCGAACTTCGATCTCTCAAAGTTCTTGATCGCTCGAAGTGAGTCTCCGCCTCTCCGGTCCTGATTTTTTTCCTTAAATAACTAAGCAAATTTACTCTTGATTTCTCGAACTCTTGATCTCTCAAAACCCTTGATCCCTCGAAGACAAAATGCAGTCCCGCTATGCATATTCTATTGGAATCTACCCTTGAAACCTCGAAGTAGCTTTGTGTATACAATGTTACATAATTGGCAACTTTACCTGGACATTTAAATAGCCCCAGGCAGAAGACGCTTCTCGAGAAACGGGATGCTTATTCAGGTGACACTTATACTGCTAGGTGATAATTGATTTATAATTAATCATGTTGCCTATATGCTATTAAAATAATTATCATCAACTGTCTTACGATAATTCGGAAAAGCGGTGTCAATGAAAAATAGTAAATGGAATACAAGACGAAAAACAAAATAGTTTATTAATTTTTTTTCGAGTCAGTGTCAAAGTTTAACGAAATATGAAAACAATGTCAATATTACGACTATTGTTGCATAAATATTTCAGAACTTTGTTCAATGTTTAATGATCA
>NW_026941335.1:0-13070 GCF_032062105.1 Saccostrea cuccullata
GATAGCCTTGGTTAGAACAGTAGAAAAAATATTGCATTGTGAAGGTGCTTATATTAATCGTTTACTTACAATACATATATGTTCCTATGATAGTCAGGGGAAAAATTACATAAAAGGTAACACTTCTATCTAATCAATTTTACATGCAAAAAAAAGTTAATCCGTGTAATATCCGAGTATTTCTTTACTTCAAGAATCTACATGAGTATCCGAAATAGGTCGGATCCTGTTTGTAAAAAGGAATAAGTAAGAAGATAAGATCTCAAAAGTTATTAAATAATTTAGCAGATATTTAAATCAAACTGTCGAAAAGATTCTAGTGAATCAGGTGCTACAGTGTATTTTTAAGACAAAAATGACCCGGAAAATTATTAAACTAGCCATGTTTTAACGGTTCCTTTGACAAACTGACGACAGATCGGACATTTCCTCATGGCTGGAGCACAGTCTGGACAACAGCAGAGATGACCACAAGGTAACATGGCGATAGAAGCCTCGTTCTCAAGACAAATTTTACAAAGCCGGAGATCCTTTAATCTTTTGTTTTCTTCAATGAGTGACCTTGTATCTGAGTACAACAAGAAGAGAACAATAAAAATTTAAGTGCATTATATGAGTGTTCAAAGATTTAAATGAAGCGATGAGTAACGTATCTTTCACTTGGTGTTACCATTACATGATAACAATCAGTGGTTATTACCTTCAACTGACATGGACGCTAATGACTGGCTAACACTGTTCAGATCTCTCTGGCTATGAGTTTGAAAATCTACAAAGCATATCATTAATTATAATTTTTATATACTTTTCAAAATTCTTTGTCAATTTTACCATGTCTAGATTTGAACCGTAACGTTTTTATCCACCTACCACTCCCTCCATTCAGTTCTTTAGAGTTTATAGCTTTGAGAGTGCCTGATGTAGGTTGTTCTGATTTCCCAGTCTCGTTTGTTTTGTTTCCCAATCCTCCTGATGCTGATGGAGGGCTTGCGTTTTCTCCAGTTGTCTCTTCTTGAGCTAATACTATTTCTAGTAATTCTTCAGCCTTAATATCAATCGGTTCTGAAATTTGAAAATATACTGTAATTATCGATATAATGAGGATTGTAAGTAAAGAAGAACCTTACACGATTTTATCGCATTGGTAATTGTCTCTATATATTTATGTTCTCATTAAAAGGCATGATAGTTTATTTTTGTTTAGTGATATTTTTTGTATTCTTTAGCTTTTATATGAGTTTTCTCATACCACATTTTGTAGTCGACTTTAATTTTGTGTTTTATCTAATTTCACTTGCATGCAAAAGAGGTAAAAATATAAAAAGGGTCACACGTGTTCTTTCTATCAGTATTTGTCTATTTGTACCTTTCGTTTCTTTCAAGAGATCAAACGCTTTTTGGATTTCTGGAGATGAGTAGCCCATTTCAAGCAAACTTTGGAAACCTGGGTGTATCGTGATGGCTTGTACAGAATTCTGGGTTTGTCTGGATGTGTTTACGATAGCATTCCGTTGGTCGTCCTGATGACCATTCATTCCTCCAGATCCCTCCTTGAAATAATGAATAATAAGTTGTATCAAAAAATGCAATAATAAATTCACAACATCATAGACAAACCACGTAATTAAATATATATAGAGACTTACTTTTTCTTGTTGTTCTATTTGCACCAAGGCAACGAACTCGTCCCCTTTGTTCTGTCTTAGAAAAGCACACTTCGGAAACCATCTGGCGTGTTCTATCCAAGGATCGTCGCCAGGTTCCCAGTTCCGTAATCCTCCGCCACAGAAGAAACAGCGGGTGTAATCCCCGTATCCTGAATAGAGAAATCCTGCTATGGCTAAGTCTCTAGGAGTCTGTGTAATACTGGAAGGCCAGTCTGCAAAGGAACTAATTCTAACCGCTAACACTGCGTACGATGGATACTTTGGACGGTCGAAGTTAATACCTAGGGGATCTAGGTTTCGAATGAATGCATTAATCTTTTCCTGTTGAGCTCTAGCTTTTGTGAGCTGATCACTTGGTGGTCTATTGGGAGAATGGCTTTGTTGACAATCTCTTACGTTTCTAGATATACCTTCATTATTGACTGAAACTTGGGATCCATTATTTGGTCCATCAGGAAGCGGTTCAATTATTCCTTGCTGATCTTCATTTTGGGACACACAATTCTCGTCGATACCGTTGGCTCCATTTCCTCCAATTTGAATATTACTTGCACAATCTGAGTTAAAAATCGGACAATTTGGAGAAGCCTCTCTATGAATAGTTTCAACATCATCGTCTTCTTTCCAATCATGTTTTCTAAATCCACAAGCAAAACATATAACGGTGTCTTCCCTCCTTGAATAATAAAATCCATGACGAGCGAGTTTCACCGTTGACACTGAGCTGGAAGATGGAAAATTGTGAAATGAACCCAATCTTACGAGTTCTAAATTCAATGAATGGCTGTAGTTTTCTTGTTCATTGCTTCCCTGATTTTGATTTATTTCTCTTTCTACAAATTCATCGAGATTTCTAGAATTCCCATAGACTGGGAAAAGCTGAATAAATTCATTTCTTTTTTGAGGTAATCCAAACAGAATAAACTTAATGTCTTCCTTAAAATCCACATACCTGTCCTTTTTGTCAAAACCTAACTGTATTTTATTCTGATAATGCCTTGAACAATACTGATGATCAAATTTCCTTAAGTTTTCTTTGATTTTGTCTATTATGTTGGAATATTTCATTATTAGTGGACTAGCCCTGATATATGTTTTATAAATTTCATGAATGGTTCTGCTACTCTTCCCAGAATGATAAATAGGTAAATGCCTTCCTGGAAAATATCTTTGAATACCACATTTCTCAAAATGTAACTCTGAATGTTTTTCTTGAGTTTCTTGATTTTTCTCTTTTCTAGCACATTTATCAAATTTTGAAGACCAACGCACTTTGAATTTCTTTCTCTGATCCTTTCCAAACATTCCTTTGCTTTCCTTGTGAAAAGTTGTAGGTGGAACTCTTTTGAAGTTGCTTTCAATTTTACTAATAATCGCCTCTATGCTTTGTACACGTTTCAAAATAGGCAATCTATGGTATTTATATGATTGATGTGTTGCATCTTTTCCTCTTCTTGATTTTATTTTCTTGCCAGCAAAAATCCGTTCTCTTTTTGATTTATATGATATTTTTCTACCTCTGCAATGCACTATGCGAAGATAAGTTCTTTCAGAATCATTTTCATTGCCCTGATCTTTAACATTAACATGATTAATTCTGGATGAAATATCTTTCTGACATTTTTTGTAAGAACATATGTCGTCAGTGATTGGGTTACACTGACCATCAGGGTTTGTACTGATGTCATCATCTGACCCCGATTCGACCTTCAGTCGATGCCTTCTTCCTGACCTTGACCCTATCTCTTCCTCGTAACTCATCTATTTCTACGTGATTTCGCCTTTCTTTGATCTTGTAGATTGTTGTCTGAATTAAAAACATCATTTTCATAAATTATCAATTGCAAGAACAAATTAAAAGTCAAGATAAGCTAAAAGTAGAATATATTACCCTGTAATTTATTCTTAGGAGGCCACAAAAGAATGACATGGTTTTCTCTTTAAAACGTAATCATATTATCTCTGCAAGGAATTTTCATATTCATCTACAAAAGAAAAAAAGTAAATATATATAATATGTTTCTAAAATATTTAACCCGACATATACTTTGTTATGGACCCTTTTAATCGAATTTTGAATTGATTTAGGGTAAGAAGTTTTTAAATATTGATTGTATTTTATTTAACTTTCCATGCAACAACATTCAACTCACATAAAGACGTCACTATCTACTGATGAGGGGCTTCCATTTTTTACCTTAACTCGGTACCTACGGCCATTAAGCAGCGGGAGATATATACGTATTATGCCAAAGTCTACCGTTAGGAGGATTTAGATATATATAAACAAGATTTGTTTGTGAAACACGATGCGCCCGACGGCAACAAAGTTTGGGAAAAGCAATTTTAAGTATTAAGGTCCCAGTCATGGTCACAAGATCATTGACCTTGGTGTCATTTAAAAGAATCTGATTAGTGGAGTACATGGAGTATGCATACCAAATATGAAGTCTATATCTTCCATGGTTCAAAAGTTATGGCGAAGATTAAAGTTTGCAGAAAAAACTATATTTAGCATATAGGCCACCATTAAGGTCATAAGCTAAGGTCATTGACCTTGGTGTCATTTGAAAGAGCTTAATTAGTGTATGCATACCAAATATGAAGTCTCTATCTTTCATGCTTCAAATTTTATCGTAAATGTTAAAGTTCGAGACAAACAAACAAACAGACGGACAATACAAAACAATATGCGCCCTGGATCTATCGATTTGGGCACATAAAAATATAATTTGTGCATTAAGTCAATTATTGAATATGCTCCGTACGATGAAATTTGAAGAAAAACAAAGAGTGCAGTAATCGAACCCTAAATCAAAGTCCTTTAAAACAATCTTAGGTGATATTTTAAAAATATTATTGAGTCATTAAAATGTTAGTAAGAAAATACTTTATAATAAATATTAAGTTTCTAGTTATTTAAACCATAACTATGGACTTGTATTGTTTAAATTATTGTTACCATTTTATTTCTTTGACTAATTGAATCATTTTAAATTAGCCTATGTTTCTGTATTTCATTACTTTACTATTTAAGCTCTTTCATTTTCACATTTTTCAGATTGTTTTAAAGAGGTCACTGCATTGATACCAGTTAAGAGAATTCCATTACACAAATATTGTTAACGGAATCCCTTCCCCGTTTCTATTTCAAGTTATTTATTTTGTAATCTTGATGCACTCTCGAATCCATTATAAAACATATTGATTAAAAACATTAAATATAATTGAAATATGTACAATAAAATTTACACTGGAGAGTACTAATTTCAAAATAAGGTACGTTAGTTATAAATGTTTTATTGAGTCTAAAATCATTACCTATTATATCAATTTAGTCTAGTATTTAAGGTTAGCCTTACCTACTTTCCAGCATACACTCCACAGTTAAAGTAAAGAATATCACAGAGAGCATACGTGGCAAAAGCATTTTACAGATGACGTGTCCATGAATTATTAATATCTTATTAGTTCAGTTAAGTAGCTTTTAAAAGCATATGAGGGTTGTCCCGTAAAATCGTGGACAAGTTGTCTAGTTTGAAAAATAATCATCACTGCGTTCTGAAATTTTCACCACTTTTTAGTAGATAAATTATAAATATACACAACAAATTTCAAATAGATATATGCATAGGTAAACAAATTGTGATATTTTATGTTATGTACTGTATCGCCCTACGGCGCACGGATGATAACGTCAAAGTGTCTAAAACAGCGTCACGTTTCATCTTTGCTTAACTTCAAGTTGGATAAACCCCACTTAAATTTATAAATTTTATTGATTTACATATGTGAGTATCTATAACCAGTTAAGAAACCAATGTGGCACACTCATGCGATCTTCTAAATATTTATTAGCAAGTTACAGACAGTATTCTCACCATTATTCAACTAAAAGAGAATCTCACATCGACGGTCGACAGTGACAGCGTCCTTTGCTATTACAAATGGCAGTCTGTCAATATGTTTTGTAATATCTGGGGACTCGACCACGAAGACTTCACTAAGAAAACTTTCATTTCATTTATATACTAAAGATCTGGTGATATTTTTCATATTTTCTTTCTTCTGTATTCATTTAAAGTCTCTTAAGGCGTCATTACAACATCCTTATCTATCTGAACTGCTCTCCGGTGCGCCGTAACGTCATAAAAAGTCGCCATTTTTCGTGTATTGTGTTTATTACTTTCCCATTTCAAATGCTCGGGAAACTGCAAAAAATTAACCAAATGCCTTGAATTTTTTAAAAAGACGACACAATTGATTAAGGAATGGAATTAGGATAATTTTCATCCTAATCTTATGTATTGAAAACTTTTATTACGAATTAATTCTTATGTCTTCTCTAATATAACCTTGCTATTTTTACCGTGCGCCGTAGGACCGTACCTTGTGCACATTCAAGCAGAATAAATCTTTATTTTTGAATATTTATTATCAAAAACATTATGATTCACTTAAATATGATGAATGAACATTTACTGAAAATTTCAGCTTAGTGCGCCCATTACTTTTCGAGAAAAACGCTTTGTCCACGATTTTATGGCACAACCCTCGTATGTTCTATCTTGCCTGAATGAAGAGATGCTGTCGGCTTTTCATTGTTAATACTCTATTCATTCTCTTACACGTTTACAATGAGATCATATAACTCAAACAAAATATTCACATCTTATCATCAAAAGAGCAATTTCCGCTTTATATTCTTTGATTCATCAAATTTAAATAGAAAAGATCGAAAGGGCAGACCTCTTATGTTTTGCAATATAATACAGTTTTACAAACAATATTGGAAGTTTAAATATGAAAAAATTACTTAATTTTTATATCAATATAGCGTATCTTGTATTACATTTTTGAAAGTACGTTAAACAGGCATTAATGATTATCCACCTATACATTGATTCTAGTCAATAAATGTGCAACCTATTTAAAAACGTTTCAAATAAAGAACAAAAAGGCACTACTGAGAGTTTTCAAAAATACACTGTATAGATTATCTAGCATGACAATATCTTTGAGATGTATATTTAATTGTGACCTTGGATCGCACTAAATTAACGAATTTATACTTACTTGATCATTTCTAAACGTCAAATGATTACATTTACTTCGGATTCCTTATACTGTAACTATGAATATATAATTTGATTTTTATTTAAGGTCTTTTATTTCAAACAAAACTTTTTTTCAAGAAGTCCTGTTCCTAGAAGGGTTGTTTCTTGGAACCCAGATATGCGGATAAAATGAATTATTGATTTGTTTATGATAGCTTATTGTTCAGACAGAAAGACTCTTAGTATAATTATGTATAAGTTCAAAGGAAACAGGACGTACATTCTTATGGAATTTTCACAGAATTTCATATAGGTATATCTCATTATGGGCACAAACAAATATGTACTTTTGTTAAATTATTGAGGATTGCGGATTTAGTTTATCACCTATTTTGGGTATCGGGCCTTACTGTTTCTAAACATTATGCTACAAAATCTTTATGATTATTATCTTTCTTTTTTAAAAAAAAGTCAAAAATGTTGCATGAGTAAATGAAATCAAAGCTGATTTGCTCTTGATACTCAAAAGGCTTCTGTGATTGGTCATTATTAATATGTAATGGGTAAATGTAATATTAAATCATCAAAAATGGAAAACTTTTTGTAGTATTCTAATCCTCATCTTTCTTTTATGCTTGCATACTTTGTAGAACAACAGCTGGCTTCCAACTTAGACTTACTCTGACTTTATATGATTTTAAAAAAAGAGTTAAGTGATCCTTCAAAGGACGGAAATGTGTTTTTAAAGATAAAAAAAATATCAAAAAACAAAAATCATTTATTTTAATCAGGAAGTACTGTTTAAAAGCCTTTAGAAGTAGCCGAGTGCATTGTCATCTTACGGTTCATTTTTATAATTTAAAAGGAAGAGAAAATGTAAAGAAATATAAGCTGCAACTTCTACTTAAAAATTTCTTTTGCTGAATTGGCATTAACTATTTCAAGGACGGGACGGAGGAAAAGAATATCTATGAATTTATGTTCATATTTATAATAGAGGAAGTGTTTACAAGTTCGCTCTTAATATTACCATGCAAAATTACATTATTGTCGCCCTGTACAACATTGCTATTTTTAAACAGATAATTTGACTTAATTTTTAATTAATCAAAAACAGATTTTATATGAGGATAATTTCATAAGTGTTCACATTTAAATATATATTAGCAAGTTATTTATATCATGGTAGTTGATATGTTCAGTCAGTCAGATGTTTTTAAAATGAAAAGAGATTTATTGGCCTTACAGGTCACCTGAGCATCATTCAGTAGCTTTGCAACAATTAAATTTGGTTCATATTTAAAACCAGAGGCCATGGCATTCTTAAATTTGAGAAAGGTGCCATTGTTCAACTTAACTATATGCTTAGCATGTTAAGTTTGGTTACTTAATACCCATTGGCAGGGTAGGGGAACAAAAAATACATTTCAGGTTCCAGTGCTACCACTGTATGAAACCACTTAAACAATAAAATTCTTTCTTTGTTTTTAGTCTGAAAATTAATATTTCAATTGTTGCAGCAAAAAATACATAGCCAACGTGAGTATAAATATTTTTTTTTAATTTACATCCTACAAATTGATACATCCTACAAATTGAATGAATTTTTTGAAGCCAATCTTTTTTTTTTTTTTTTTTTTAAACAAAAAAAAATCATCAATCACCTGTTAAAGTTATCCTATAGGATTTTGCTTATTTATTTATTTTTTTCAAAAAGAAATTCAAACTGAATGAGAATTAATCAAAATGCTCTGCAAGAGGGCTCAGAAGAAATACAATCCTCGAAACCAAAAAAAAATACACACACTCCTTTTTTAGAAACCTGGGAATGCTACGGTGTGAGAGAAAAAAGATTAATTCATTTCTTTTAGAAATTCTCGAAAATGTTTTCATTAATCCTGTAGCTGAATATTAGATAATAAATAATGAAACTTACTCAGTCTGCACCCAAATAAATCGTTTAACGGTAGTTGAAAATTTATTTATTGCTTTAGGAAATGTTTCTTTATTTATATATACACTATTCAGGATATAAAAATACGCTCTAAATACCCTTTGATTTTTCGTTCCTCTATTTCTAATTTTATTTGGATAAACTCCAAAATACGACGTTCCTAAAACGGTTACACAAGACGATATCTTTTATACTATTATTGTGACCAATTGTATATTGTATATCAGCTATGCAACTCCGGAAACGTCATGAATATGTACGTTGAAGATAAATTTCATTATCACATTATTAAGCAAATAAAGGTAAATCACCAGGTGTTTCCTTTTTTGATAAGTGCGGTATAAGTACAGAGATAGACAATGCGATAAAAACTTGTGACACAGTTATCTACTTCCTTAATCTGTCTTTATTGTTATTTGTATTTTTTGGTATGTTTTTGAAAGGACAGCACTTAAAAATTGACAATAAAAAACAATTTTCTTCTGAGTTACAAGTTAATAGAAAAGATATATCTTCAAATATATGTAACTTCAACAGTTTTAAAAAATTATCCGAAGTATTAAAGCTGAATTTTATACAGACAGTGAAGTTATATTAATCTGACAATTAGACGCCGCGCATAGTATTGGGGTTCGAAATGGCGTAACATGTAACACTGTAAACGATGGACGTTAGTATTTTTGGTCATTTTATAGTTTTTGCTACATGGATTTTTCTGGCAATTTGCATCAAGCTTCTATAACTTCCTGTGATGATGTCACACAAAATTCATTTATTAATTTCAAATATACTGACTGATTCCGACTGTTCGAAATATTGGAAGCATTCGGTAATATGCCGTAATATGGACGAGTAAGAAAAATGGATGGAATGTTTTGCAAACATATTTTCCTATATAACAGGTTCTTTTCGTAAAACTGAGTTGATAAATGAAATGTGCAAATCAAGAGGTAGTCAAAAGTTTCTTTTAAAAATTATTAGTAAATAGTAGGAGAGATTAATAAAGCGATTTTGATGTCTAGTCGGTTTTGTTACAACGACACAAATATACGTATGACGGTATTTAACCGGGCGTATAGCACCAATATGAGCTGTATTCTCTATTTACTGGAAAAACTTGTAACAAATAAAATCTTATTTTCAAAATGTGCAAATAAACATATTTTGTTTTGAAAGAAAAACTAAAAATAAGACATTTTTAAGAAAACAGGAGCAAAAAATGGATGTTTAGTCTAATTTGTTTCGCCTTAAATTTTTGACGTTTTTACGCTTAAACGACGTATACAATAACGTCGGAAAAGTATATTTTGACGTTACAAAATCAGCCCAATTCTGTGCGCGACGTCATATAGAGAAACACATTGGTGATACGTTTGAAATATGTGTAAAACCAGAGGCCATGGCATTCTTAAATTTGAGAAAGGTGCCATTGTTCAACTTAACTATATGCTTAGCATGTTAAGTTTGGCTACTTAATACCCATTGGCAGGGTAGGGGAACAAAAAATACATTTCAAGTTCCAGTGCTACCACTGTATGAAACCACTTAAACAATAAAATTCTTTCTTTGTTTTTAGTCTGAAAATTAATATTTCAATTGTTGCAGCAAAAAATACATAGCCAACGTGAGTATAAATATTTTTTTTTAATTTACATCCTACAAATTGATACATCCTACAAATTGAATGAATTTTTTGAAGCCAATTTTTTTTTTTTTTTTTTTTTAAACAAAAAAAAAAAAAAAATCATCAATCACCTGTTAAAGTTATCCTATAGGATTTTGCTTATTTATTTATTTTTTTCAAAAAGAAATTCAAACTGAATGAGAATTAATCAAAATGCTCTGCAAGAGGGCTCAGAAGAAATACAATCCTCGAAACCAAAAAAAAATACACACACTCCTTTTTTAGAAACCTGGGAATGCTACGGTGTGAGAGAAAAAGATTAATTCATTTCTTTTAGAAATTCTCGAAAATGTTTTCATTAATCCTGTAGCTGAATATTAGATAATAAATAATGAAACTTACTCAGTCTGCACCCAAATAAATCGTTTAACGGTAGTTGAAAATTTATTTATTGCTTTAGGAAATGTTTCTTTATTTATATATACACTATTCAGGATATAAAAATACGCTCTAAATACCCTTTGATTTTTCGTTCCTCTATTTCTAATTTTATTTGGATAAACTCCAAAATACGACGTTCCTAAAACGGTTACACAAGACGATATCTTTTATACTATTATTGTGACCAATTGTATATTGTATATCAGCTATGCAACTCCGGAAACGTCATGAATATGTACGTTGAAGATAAATTTCATTATCACATTATTAAGCAAATAAAGGTAAATCACCAGGTGTTTCCTTTTTTGATAAGTGCGGTATAAGTACAGAGATAGACAATGCGATAAAAACTTGTGACACAGTTATCTACTTTCTTAATCTGTCTTTGTTGTTGTTATTTGCGTTTTTTGGTATGTTTTTGAAAGGACAGCACTTAAAAATTGACAATAAAAAACAATTTTCTTCTGAGTTACAAGTTAATAGAAAAGATATATCTTCAAATATATATAACTTCAACAGTTTTAAAAAATTATCAGAAGTATTAAAGCTGAATTTTATACAGACAGTGAAGTTATATTAATCTGACAATTAGACGCCGCGCATAGTATTGTGGTTCGAAATGGCGTAACATGTAACACTGTAAACGATGGACGTTAGTATTTTTGGTCATTTTATAGTTTTTGCTACATGGATTTTTCTGACAATTTGTATCAAGCTTCTATAACTTCCTGTGATGATGTCACACAAAATTCATATATTAATTTCAAATATACTGACCGATTCCGACTGTTCGAAATATTGGAAGCATTCGGTAATATGCCGTTATATGGACGAGTAAGAAAAATGGATGGAATGTTTGGCAAACATATTTTCCTATATAACAGGTTCTTTTCGTAAAACTGAGTTGATAAATGAAATGTGCAAATCAAGAGGTAGTCAAAAGTTTCTTTTAAAAATTATTAGCAAATAGTAGGAGAGATTAATAAAGCGATTTTGATGTCTAGTCGGTTTTGTTACAACGACACAAATATACGTATGACGGTATTTAACCGGGCGTATAGCACCAATATGAGCTGTATTCTCTATTTATTGGAAAAACTTGTAACAGATAAAATCTTATTTTCAAAATGTGCAAATAAATAAAATTTTGTTTTGAAAGAAAAACTAAAAATAAGACTTTTTTAAGAAAACAGGAGCAAAAAATGGATGTTTAGTCTAATTTGTTTCGCCTTAAATTTTTGACGTTTTTACGCTTAAACGACGTATGTTACAACGCACTTTGAAAAATTACGCACTTTGAAAAAATTTTTCAAAGTGCGTAATTTTTTCAAAGTGCGTTGCCACAGATGTATACAATAACGTCAGAAAAGTATATTTTGACGTTACAAAATCAGCCCAATTCTGTGCGCGACGTCATATAGAGAAACACATGGGTGATACGTTTGAAATATGTGTGCAAAGCATCCTCTGACCATTGTATCCTGGGCGTGTAATGTGAAATCGATTAATCCTTTTGACTAATTCGGTTTATGGCAGCAGATACATAATACGCAATGTTTTTTCTATAACTAAATTTTAATATTCATAAATGGGATATTGTGAAAATAAGGAATTTCTTGATGCGTCAATTCAAGATGCAACATCTTAACATCTCATAACATGCTTAAAAAATATAATTTCAAATACGTTTATATATTTTAAGAGTAATATGATCCTTCTGGGTGATTTTCTTTCTTTTTACTGTTTCTCAAAGAAAAGAAATCACTTATAATTTTCCTAATAATCTTCTATAAGCTAGATTGAACCTCTACTATACTCTACTTAATATAAAAGATTGCTATATTCGCCTGTTAATGTAGAGTGAAGCTTTGTCACTGTAATTGAAAAGTTAAGATGATACACAAGTTAAGATGATACATATCAATGTGAATTAATTAATTACATATGTACACAGTACTTACTGAAAATTGATATATGTTAAATCCTTTTGCAGCTATTTACGTGTATATAATGATGCATAAAGACAAGGTCTCTTGGAAGTAGCAGGTTAGTTCGAGTTGTCGGAATTATAAAAAAGAAAACCCACTCTTTATGAAAGGAATATTCATAGCTGTTGAAATCCAAATGTCCCTCTTTCATTTAGACAGTATTATAAATGCTTCAGTTATATGGTTGCCGCACTTTTTATGCCCTATGGGTGCTTTTCAACTTTCATTTTCGTTTTGTTGAATTCATCGGATAATCACTCTATTTTCCGAAAATTAATTCAAAAATTTTAAAGATTAATTAAGCCTTATAAAGAGTTTTATTTTCGAAGAATGAAATTA
>NW_026941336.1:0-12935 GCF_032062105.1 Saccostrea cuccullata
AATATAAGAGCAGTGTAAAGCAAAAGCTTGCCTGGGGACTTAGAAATTTTGACTAGTATACATGTAGTCATTTATTAATGGAAAACTTAGGAGAGAAGGAGGCAATGATCACACATCAAAAACGTTTATGTATTCAATGTGAATTATTTTTTTCTACATGAAATTTAACATTAAACTCTTCAAAGCATCATGTATTTCATTTCAAAAAGGCTTTTAGTCCCGCTGCATTCAAAGCACAATGAGTTCAGAAATTGTTCAAGAATAATCCAATTATAGTGCTTTGTAAAGGGGGTTATGAACGCATGGATCACAGTCCACGTTCACAACCGAATGTTTATCTTTTGATTTTGTGCAAACTTTTGATCCTAGCTTAGCCAAAATGAAAACAAAGGCCAACAAGAATAGAATAAATATATAACCATTACTAAGATGAGCGTCATCATGTACAGAATACGGTCTGTTTTTCTTTCTGATTTGTAGCAATATGTGAGTTAATGAAATCACGAAGCTTCTTCTCAAACGATGCTTGTGTGAATTGCATTTCTTCTTTTGCTTGTGTTTCTCTCTGGATATTGATGATCTGAATTTTACACCTTTTTCGGAAGTTCCCTTATTCCTTGACGTCATCATCTTGACAGTCGTCTCTAAATTTTAAGAAAAAGCAAATAAGAGGGCCGTTCAATAGATAAAGTCCTCGGTGATCGGAAGGAAGCAAAAGACTCTTTTTCAATGATTTAGTCATAAAGATTTAACTTTATATTTTCTTTTAATTCCTACGCATGTCCGTATATTTTTTATCCAATTTTTGATTTTTGATTGTATATACTTATGACCCTTAGTATACTGGAAAATGGCAGATCTTATGATTTCATGGACTCGTTTCTTACTTCTGAAAGGTGTATTTACAAGTTTGGTAATTAATAACAAGTCAAAAGGCGATAGATTTGGTGAATATTTTTAATGTGAAAAAACTTTCTGTTTTTCCCAACAACTCCTTTACTCTCCAGGGCGTGCAGGTTTGGACGCTGTCATAAAGAAATTTAATGTAGTGGATTCATGATTGTGGTTCCTTCCTCTCATTAACCTTTCTATTTTCATGCAAACTTGCTTTCTAGAATCTTCAAGAAACTAAACTGGCTCCTCGATTACAAATGTGAACATTAGCAAGACCGATAATATATAAGAAAATTTCATACAAGTCTGTCTTTGTGCTTTTGCAATTCTTCACTCTTTTTAGACTTTTACTGTCTTCATGAAGTGCATCTTATTGTAAATTTTGCTTCCAGGGTTTTAAGCAATAGAGTCAAGTTTCATTATTTGTTTGAATTTTGAGCAAACGTGGATAACTACAATTACTGATCTTTTAAAATAATTGTTTAAGTATTCTTACACGCTGTCGTTTTCACTCAATTTTCAAAAGATAGGATGACCATTGAGTACTAAGCTTTTTTTCTGTCAAAAGTGTATTTAAAACAATGTGAACTACTCTCGAAATGACGCATATAAAATTTTATGTGTGTCTTACAGTCAATTATACATCATAAGTGATTATTTGTTGAAATTTGGCAAACAGTACATTAGTTTTTATATTTTTTGTGAGCTAGGAAAGTGTCCATTTTTGATGCCCATTGTATGATTTTTATCAGTGACATCCACCCGCTCATTTGTTTATAAAACAGGTATTGAATGCCATACATTTTACATATTTCAGTGAATAATTCTTTGGGATTTTCAACGAGTTTGACAGCAGCATTAATGAAGCTTTAATTTCAGTCTAGTTTACTGATTCTTATCCATTCAATTTCAATGCAGTGTCTCGAAAAATCCTTGTTTTTCAGCTTCTCACGATGAAACTAAGTGATGAAAAGTGGTCACATTTAACGTTATCGATTTATTGAAGATTCAATAATGCGAAAAAGACATGCTTAATGCAATATAATATCTATATTGTATGTCATACAGTTCAGGGCATTATTTATTGAACAGCCCTCGTACATGAAGCTTCTTATAGTTAAAGTCTTACAACAAAATCTTGAAAGATATTTCATAATACAACTTTATCCAAATTATCTATAAGCAGTGTTTGAAAACATCCAAACCATTAAACAATGAAAGGAACAAGGAACAGAATTTTGCTCATCAAATTCAGGATTATAAAACAGCAGAAATATCTATATCTTTTTTTTTATCTCAGCCATTGAAAGATCAATGTATATTCTTCATTAAAAGATTTATAGTTGAAATTGAAATTAATAATCTTTAAAAATCAAAGAACTTAAGAATATTTACCCATTTTGTTATAACATCCGACATCTCTTGCACAATAACTTTCCTCACAATCAAAATGTTCTTACAGTTTTTACCGTAGTAAGGATATTGACAGATAAGAGAGCAGTCAACTCCAGAGAACCGGGACCCCATTCTGATGGATAAGAAAACAATATATTACTGACAGACTGCATCATTTATATTTAAGAAAATAAACTGAAACCTTTATTAGTGTATTTTGTGTTTGTTAGATGTAGTTAAATAAATATGAATATCAATAGTTACTTTTTTTAAATGTGAAAAAAGGAATACGTTTTTTTTTTTAGAAAATATCCGATTTCGTTCAAACAAATTGGAAAAAAGGAAATTGTCATTCCTCAGAGGAAAACCTTGTGGAGAAATATGCATATTTATTTATTTTTTTGAAATAAATTTTATTGTTGAAACAGATGAAACTTTTGTTATTAAGTTCTTTGAATTCTATACCGTTTTTGTGGTACATCCAACATCAAAAGCACAAAATCTTTCTTCACATTCACAGGTGTTCCTGCAATCTTCCCCATAGGAAGGATAGAGACAGATACGAGAGCAGTTTATTCCAAAGTACCCTATTCGACATGCTTTGGAAAATCAAATCAAAATTAGACATTTGACAATAAATCAATTTCGTATGTAAGTATTTTTAGTTGAAATTTAAAGTACTTTGTTATTTTGTACTTCAAAAAGTATATTAGAATAATGAACAAGATGCTTCCATATGGATAAAAAAAAATCATTGTTTTATATTACTAAATATATATATCTTTTAAAAGTGTCCTTTACGGATACATCTGTTGGTGAAATAATCCATTCTAAAACCAGAACAGCAATTTCCAAAGTACCATCCGTAACAAATACAAGAGGCCCAGGGGCCTTATAGGTCACCTGAGTATCATGTACCAACTTTCCAGCGATTGTATTTGGTTTGTGTTTTAATCCAAAAGCCATGAAATTCACAAATTTTGAAGGAGGCGCCATATCTTTTCAAAGGGCAGATTTCAAAGCATTAATTTATTTTAAGTCAAAAGTACCCCCCTGGTACCCCTGACCCAGCGGCCCTGAAATTATCTATTTTGAAAGAGGCCCCTTTCTTCATTATAAGGCCAGCATTTTTTTTTTTCATGTTTAGGTTTAGTTATGAACATGAGAATAAAAAAGTCCCGAAGGAGAAGGAAATAATTTTTTTTTTTTGGATAAATCAATTATTAACATTTGTACATTCTTTTTTATGCTATTCTGATAGGCTCCTTACCACTGGACACATAATGCTTACAAATAGGAAAGTAGAACATTTAATTGCTTATTTCATCATCTGCCAGTTTGGGCCAGTTATATAAATTTTGTGATGTTGGTCAAAATATATTTTAAAAAATCAATTCTTTAAAAGTCTTTCAATATATCTTCATTTTTTTAAATATGTGTAAGTTTTATGTGTAGACATTGTCTTAAATTTACTTGTCAATGATGCCTAAAATTATAATTCCTATCATGAAACAGACAGGGAGTACTGGGGAGTAGGGTGAACATTTTTTTTTCAATTTCAAAATAATTTTTCTGGCTGATACAAATGATACTACATGCCTGTATATATTTGTATATTCTTGCCTGTTTAATAGTTTATTTTTTTTTATTTCTTCAGGTTATTGTTTATTTCTTCCTAAAATGGACTTAACTTCTCCCAAAAGTTTTATTCATTACATCTGATGCATAAGCAACCCTTTTCTGAAGAATGATGCTTAGACTGTAAGCTATAAGAGACCTAAACAATGTCTCTGGCAATATGCAATAGCTACCACGGGCAGTTTAAAATCTGGGGAAAAAAATAATTTACAGATAGATACTTTTGAAACGACTACATAATTATCTCACCAGCATGTATTGTGCAACAAAGTCGTCAGCATTTTATTTATCCTTTGAACGGGTGAAACGTTTTGAATGGCACTCGTATCATGAATTTTACACTAAACCAAGATATCTTCTCAGATCTAGCTTTGTTTACCTGCCGTTTCCATCTTAAAACCGGAAGTGCAGTTCGTAAATTTGAAATTCATCTCGACTCAAATTTGACATCGGAAAGAAAAAAATTGATTTTTTTTTTTTTTCTGAAATTCAAAACCTTGAGTGGAGGGTTTGTAAAACTGAAAATAAAATAAATCCTGGCCTTAAATATGTAATTAGATCATTAGTATATTAACCAGGAGCAAAGGATAAGATGTTCAAAGAATTCATGCATTTCACTATATATAGTCATTAGAGCCCCACCCTAAAACAAGAACCCCTGACCCTGGGGCCATAAAATTTACAATTTTGGTAGAGGCACTCTTGCTATCATAACTATGTACTTAGTTAGTTTATTTAATACCCAGGAGCAGAGAAGAAGATTTTCAAAGAATTCATGTATTTTCACTATTAATCAATAGAGCCCCGCCCTAACACCAGAACTCCTGACCCCGGGGCCATAAAATTCACAATTTTGGTAGAAGCACTCTTGCTCATGATAACTATGTATTAGTTGGTTTATTAATACCCAGGAGCAGAGAAGAAGATTTTCAAAGAAATGATGCATTTTCACTACCTACTTATTTAGCCCCGCCCTAGCACTAGAACCCCTGACCCCAGGGCCATGAATTTCACAATTTTGGTAGAGGACTCATTGCTAATTACAATCATGCAAACAGTTTGACTGCTTGATGTCCAGGAGTAAAGAAGAAGATTTTTAAAGATTGCATTAATTTTAGTGGTTTTGGCCCCACCCCTCAGGCCCCAGGGGGGCAGGGATCATGAAATTCACAATTTTTGTTCCCCTTTACCCATAGATACTTTGTGTCAAATTTGGTTGAAATTGGTTCAGTGGTTGCAGAGAAAAAGCTGAAAATGTTCAAATGTTAACGGACGACGCACGACGCACGACGACGGATGAAAACAGATAGCAATAGGTCACCTGAGTTTACTCAGGTGACCTAAAAAATCTAGATTTATTAGGGTCAAAATCACCATGAAGTTAACTATGATGATACCATATCATTTCAGAAGTACATGTAGCTAGAATGCATGCTTGCCATTGTAAATTGAATATGAATATACTGCTAAAAATTCTGATCAAAATCATTATCTTAAATATGTTATAAACTAACAATTACTATTGACATTTCCATTGGGATTTCGTTAGATGCATGATATAAAACAAAAAACTCAATAAAAATAATTTCATTGTCATCATATATGTGAATTCATGAGGCATTTCAAATCAAAATTCTTTCAAAACATGGTGTCATGTTATTTTATTCATTTTTAACAGTTCCGTCCGCATTTAATATCGGAATATAATTGGCTGTTTGTATTTTTCAAAAAAAAAAAAAAAAAAAAAAAAACATGGTGGTTTTCAAAATTATATGTAAATTTATCTGAAAATATATATTAGGTTTAAAAATAAATATCTTTAGAATATGTTGGATTTATTTTATTTCAAAGACTAGGAATTTGTTACGGATATGTCAAACATTGTGATAGTTGTCAAGAAAAGTGAAATACCTAATTTCAAGGACAATTAATTGTGAAGTAAGGAAAGAAACAATTGACAGAAAACATAAAAACAATTGTTAATTTATTTAAAATTGTACAATACCCCGGTACCTAACCCTCCTGCGTCTGTCCAGGAAATCCAGAGTGATCATCGACTCATCCGAGAATTTTACATGGTTCCATGGCGTTTTTTCTTCCCTTTTATTGTAAGGACACCTTTAGATTCTTTCTTTTTTTAGAGTTTGAAAGTTACAAATGCATGCAAATTTGTGACAAAACGCACTTGATCAACAGTAGCTATAGGATCCCGTGCAGATCGCGAGAAGGTCATTGATGCGTTCTGGTGATTAATTTGCTTATAATCCACGATAAGGAACTAAATATCAGCATTTCATATAACTGTGTATATATGACCACTTTTATTACAATATCCCCTTATCATTAAAAAAAATTCCAATTAAATGTCGTATAACGTTTGGTTGGAATACCTTCTTTTATTTCTTAGAAAAGTTATACGCGTACCTAATTACATGTACGAGGGCTGTCCCAAAAGGTGGTAGACATTGTTTATAACTTTTTTAACACGCAAACGATACTAACCAAATTTTGCATAGACATTATACATCCAATGTTCTTTAAGATTGTGAATTCTTAGATATATATATTTCATATTAATCATATTAGAACGATTTATATGAAGGTCATTATGGTCTGTCGGTGCACGACCGAAATTCGAAATACTATTACATTTATTACGTTTTATTTCTTTGGTACTATGTATGACATTAAAATCCCCATATTATAATTTTTTTACAGTATTTTCATGTCACATTAAAATCCCCATATTATTATTTTGTTACAGTATTTTAATTTCATGTAAATATCCCGTGTGGAACCCCTTTGTTTTTAGACATGTTTTCACTGTATATACCTTTATTGAACCTCAATTCACTGGACCTTGAAACCCGCCAGTCCGTGCAAGATAGTTTGGACACGGCAGTCCAGAGAGGAGGACGTCTTTACCCCTCTTGCGTATAACCTTGATTTGAATATCCAGCATTTATATTTTGTATGCACTGAGTAAAACTAGCATGTCTTGCTCTGGCATTCCATTCTTATTAAAAGAACACTATGGTCCAGCTTTTCTGAGGTTCCAGCCATACGTCAAAGTGGGTGTACGACAATGAGGTTGCCCAGTGTGCCCCTAAAGTGTAGTATATAGGCCGCCACCCTTGGAAACAATAGTCCATCCTCCAGCCTGTGAGGTGGAAAGCAAGAGTCGCAACTGGAGACAAGGACGACAGCAGCAATCACAATGACTTTGTACATTTTTTATAATGAATTATTAAATATGTAAATAGTAAGAAAGAAACAATAAGAAATAGTTTCAGTTACATTTAAAATTTGTAAAAAGGTAAATCCGCTCGTCTATTTGTGACAAATTGGTGTCAGAAGTGGGATCTGCAATATCCTTGGTCATAACTCTTTCAAGATCGAAATTGGTCCACGAACTGATCGGCTATATACATGCTCGAACGGAGAAATCGAGACTCTCCTGTGGAACATCTTTATAGGCGAATAGAACTGCACTCGGGTACTTGTCCCAATCTTTAAGTTTTTCAGAAGAAGTCGCTTCAACATTTGTTTCAGAGTTCCGTTGATACGTTCTACCAACCCATTACAGCTCGGATGATATGGTGTTGTGGTCCATTGTCGAAGAGAAACAAGTCCACTCACCCCTGACATTAGAGAAGAATTAAATTGGCTTCCAATATCTGTCAACATCTCACGGGGCACACCAATTCTCGAGAACATCTCCATCAGGGCCTCTGCAACTCTCTCTGCCTCGATGTTAGGCAAAGGAATAGCTTCTGGATAGCGAGTACCATAATCCACCAGGGTCAAAATATAACGGTTATCTTTTTCCGTGGTTGGGTAAAATGGACCAACCAGATCGACGGCAACTCTCTGGTATGGCTCATCTATGAGTGGCATTCGCTCCAATGGCACTTTCTGTATCTTACCTTTGTGAACTGTGCCCTACATATGTCACACTTTTTCAATAACCCCCACCTCACTATGCATCTGGCCAGAAGAATTATAGGTAACTCTTGCTAAGGTTCGCTGTGTCCCCAAGTGACCTTCCCTTTATATTGTCCTTTCAGGAAGGGAGTGTTAATGGAAACCTCTGCGGTCGGAACAGTTGTTTTGGAGCCATCTGCTAGAACACAAGTCTGTTTCTTACCTTGTACTAGGTCTTCATCTTTTTTTTTTGCTCCTCCTTATAAATACATTGCACCCAGTATCCCTCAAGACTGTCACTGGTACATTGTTAACATAACCTGCAGATATCGGCATACTAAAAGCTAAGTTACTTTAGCAAGACGAAAATGACGTAGTTGTTGGAAATGAAGATGCAGTGGATTCTACAACAGAGTCTGAGAGAATGTGCTTAAAAAAAAATCCCTTTGCTCAGAAGAACCAACATCCTGCACAGCATGTGACACATTGTTAAAAGCTTTTTGGACCTACACTTAAATGCAATGTGTCCAACTTTGTGACATTTAAAACACTTACGTTCTGATTTATTTATGAATTTTTCTTATCAAAAAGAAACTCTTGTTCTCACCAACATCTATTTTCTTTACCTGATAACCTTTTTTGACAAAAAAATCTTACGCTTACCTACTCAACCCGCACTTAAGTCACGGGCATCTTTGTACGGTCAGTAAATTTGACATATTTGTTAAGTTGTCGGGATTTCTCCTTCAAAAACAATAAAAAATCTTGACTACATTTATGCAGAAATTGATCTCGCAACATAAGATCATACAAACCTTGATATGTTTTGGGTGCCTTTGCCATTTCCACTGGCGGATTTAAGGGGGGCGCCCCCTACAATTTTCAAATTATGATATGACTAGTATTAATGATGCCATACTTTGGTACATAAAGTTCTAACCAATTCCCCTATTAATGTGCCTGGTTTAACTCTTTTAAATACCCCAAAAAACCCCAGGAGTTTCCCGGGGGGTTTTCCCCCCCTGAGCCCCCATCATTCAAAATACGATATGATTAGTTTTAAAAAACCGTACTTTGGTACATAACTAGTCAATACCACTATTAAGTAAGTAAGTAAATCGTTTATTATTGCAGGGACATACTAACGGGATAGGCAACTTCTTCATCGCCATGAGTAAATGTATTTACCATAAACATCACGCACAACACTACAAGTCTTTCAAACTACTTTTATTCCCAGTAAATAGGGTGTTTTCTGATTAATATCACTTATTATTTTATGTATTAGAATTGATTTTTAATAAATTTTAAAGCATATATTTAATAAATTTAAGTATTCAGAAAACAAACACCGAAATTGGTGATTCCTCGGAAATACGGCTGATCATGGGAATGTGCTGATTTTGAATAAAACAAAATTACATTAAGACAGAAAACAAATCTTGAATGAATTTTTAATTGATAATTAAAGGTTTTGATCTGAAAATATGATAGCTTAAGAGATATAATTAATTAAAGTTGACTTACGAAATCCCATCAGTATATAGGTCCCTATTATAGTGGCATTTGTTATGATACAATACAAGGAGGAACATTCAATAGAATTAATATTCAAAAACCCGGACCTGTATGTCACTTTTAACAAAAATAAATGAAGAATATATACTCCATTATAGTGTTATTCTTTAAAATACACGAAAATCCAGGAGCTTCAGGGGGCTTGCCCCCGGGCCCCACCAGGGCTTCGCCCGGACCCACTGGGGGGGCCCTTAAAGGGGCCCCCCGACCCCGTGCCTAAAAAAAATATTCACGCCCCCCCTAATCTCAAATCCTGTATCCGCCCCAGATTTCAACCCACCTTTCAAAGTAACTACTCAATCGGACAGCAAATTAAGGAAAAGGTTTCACACTGATCTGACCTACATAATCTAAACTTCTTTTTAAATCCATCATCGGTCAATTCAAACCGTTTCAATAAAGCTATATTAATAGTATTTAATGGGGGTTTTGGCAAAACATGACCAATTGTAAACTTTGACTCGTCTAAGAAAATAGGCTTTTGTTCTAATTTCATTTTCTCGATGTCATTTCTCATTTTCTCTCTCTCTAACTCAAAACTTAATCTCTCTTTTTCAACCTCAGTCTGAGGTTTTTCATCTTATCGAACTCTCTCTGAGCTTGTTTCTCATCTCTCCGTAGAGCTTGTTGCTCTTTAATAAAAATTTTTAGATCGTCATTTTTTTGACCTAAACTCTCCCCATATAATTTAAACTCGCTTAAATCATCCGACATGACTAGACAAATTTTGGACGTGACGGGGAAAAATTTTTATTGAACCTCATTTCACCTCTAACTACCTTAAACCAGCAAACACAATATGCACTTACTAACTGCATTGCGATATTCTTTTCATCCAGCTACGCGACTTGCACCATTGCTCACTCTGTCTTTACCAGAATGGTCCAACTCACTGAGACAGGCCCAACTCCTGCTAGCACTTTTCCGAGGTCCCAAACAACCAAAACCGGATGATTCTCTACAACATAGAACAAACACAACAGAAAATTGGAAAATACAAAATAAAACAGCATGTAAAAAACAGTGATCAAGCAGAAAAATTTTTCAACAAGAAGCGAAAAATGTCAGTATTGTTTTTTTACTTTACAAAATAACAAAAAATATTTTTTTAAAACCTGGATGGTTTTTTAGGTAAACAAAAAAAAATTAATATTTTTAGGAAAATTTGATTCCACTTCTGACACCAATTTGTCCCAGATTGTCGAGCAGATTTACTATTTCTTTTTACTTTACTAAATATTTGTATAACTCAAATGCTTTTTTCCAGATAAATTACATATTTAATTACAATAAATGTACAAATTCGACAAAGTCCGTCGGGTTGTCCTATTGTGTCGTGCTACCGCCTTCCACAATACTGGCTAGACAACTTAGGGCCCAAGGGTTTTTTCCCTTTTACGCACCCCTCGGAACGGCCTATATACTACACTCAAGGGCACACTGGGCAACCTCACTGTTGTACGCCCACTATGACGTATGAATGGAACCTCAGAAAAGCTGGACTATAGTGTTCTTTTTAAAAAGAATGGAATGCCAGAGAACCCTGCAATTTTACTCAGACGTGTGTATACAAAATATAAATGCTGGATTTTCAAATCAAGGTGCGAGGGGGAAAGACGTCCTCCTCTGGACTGCCGTGTCCAAACTATCTTGCACGGACTGGCGGGTTTAAGATCCAGTGAATTGAGGTTCAATAAAGGGATATACAGTGAAAACATTGCTAAAAATAAAGGGGTTCCCCACGGGATATTTACATAAAATTAAAATACTGTAACAAAATTATAATATGGAGATTTTAATGTGACAGTAAAATACTGTAACAAAATTATAATATGGGGACTTTAATGTGACACTATGTAAAATATTGAACTAAAATGTAAATCACTGAAACCAGAATCGAAATCTTAAAAAAATATGTCAAAATTTCGTATAAATAGCTTTAGAAGCAGACGACTAGTGTTATGATTTTCAAAGTGTTGTTCGAATTGAGATTGATGAAAATTATGTCGTCAAACGCGTACCCGGCGCACGGAAATGTAATATATTGTTTTTGGTATGTTTTGTATCCATCAGAGACGGGGAAAAGGAGTACAGAAAGGACATTACACACTATAATTAATAGAAAAGGTGTTTTTAATAGCACGAGATTTAAAGATAGCTTTAATTCCCTCTGTATCGAAAAAAATAGTTATTGCATGTAAAGTAGAGCACTGATTGTTAAACGCAGACATTTGCGAATGGGCCATGAACGTCGTCAAACAAGGTGTATTCTATGCATACTTCCTAAGCATAAGGTTATCTTTCAACTTATTTAATTTTGACTAAAATTTGAATCTGCATAAGAAAACGGACAGTAGTGAATTTAAATTATTCCCTAATTCAAGAGTGGTTTTTCACTATTAAAAAAATATTGATATGGATGTTAATAGACGCATGTGAAGCGCAGAAAAAGGGACCATGACGTTATGAGAGACATAAATTACACTTCCTTTCGTGCGCCGACGTGCACTCATATGGTTTCTTTATTTTTTCATAGTTTTCTTATTAAATGTGGTATCGTCATAAAATGTTACTCTTTGCAATGACAAGAAAAGAAATTTGATTTAGCAATGAGAAAATAAATTATGTTCCCTGTCTATGACTTTATGGGACAACCCTCGTATATTGAATTGATTTTTGAGAATATTTAGAATTAAGCCGGGTAAATGTTTTATCAAATGAAAATCAAAAATATGTCTATAGTAGTCCAAATTACTATTTTTTTTTTAAAATTATTTTAGAAAAAAAACATTATTAATTGTTCAGGACCAATTTCGACCCAAGAGGTAATATTTGAAAAAATTCGGTATTCTAAAACACATTCAAACTAGGCGATTTGGAAGCCTTACAAAATAAAAATATTTTTTACTATTATTTATCAATTGAGATAAAGTGTCGACATGTATGTTCCTGATTAAACACAATCGAGTGGGACGTACATTATCATCAGTTATCTGTGATGTCAAAACGAATTAATCGACATCAAGTACAAGTTTCAAAAGTAGAAATGTTCAAATCTCATTGATGGGATTTTCAAATATATGATGAATGCACTGATATTGCTGCATTTAAAAATTGCATAAAAAAGAATGGGAAGAGTCACTCAATTTATCTACTTTGTGTGTGTGTGTGTGTGTGTGTGTGTTTGTAAAAAAGAAGGAAGATTTAACCTTCTAATAATTTTGTTGCGTGTCAGAGTGTTCTCTATTTAGACACGATACAATTTAGCGCATTTTTGAACATTTACTATCAGAATAACTTTCCTTATTCAAATATACAAACACTTCCTGTACAACATAAAAATTGAAACAGCATGAAAAAAATCCGATTGTAACCTTCTAAACTCCCTGTCGCCCGCGTGGCGCAGTGGTTAGAGCGTCTGCTCTGAGTCGCGAAGTAAGGAGTCAATCCTTACGTTGCGGGTTTGAATCCCACTGTGGGACGTGGAGGCCGGTCCTTCGGGTGAG